>NC_142064.1:3845000-4060000 GCF_059756535.1 Pantherophis guttatus
CTGAAGGAGCTTGAAGATCTGACCATCCAGAACTCCTGAAGGAGCTTAAAGATCTGACTGTCCAGATCTCCTGAAGGAGATTGAAGAACTGACCGTCCAGATCTCCTGAAGGAGCTGGAAGATCTGACCATCCAGGTCTCCTGAAGGAGCTTGAAGATCTGACTGTCCAGATCTCCTGAAGGAGCTTGAAGATCTGACCGTCCAGATCTCCATAGGTGGAAGATCTTCCGTGTCTTGGTAATCAGTTATGGTCACCTATTTTACCTTTGCTGTTGCCATCCGGTCCTCGAAGTATCGTGCATTCCTCAATGTTCCCAAACGCTTCAAATAACCGACGGACGTCATCTTCTGACTGTTGTTTGTTGAGCATGCCCACAAAAAGTTTTCTGTCTTCTGGAACAAAATTAAGAGATGCTTACCATATTTCAGAAGGAAGGAGAAAGCAGGTGAGATTCAAGACGGAGGCGTCATTCAAAGACAGATTTATAAAGTCGGGATGTAGATGGGAAATGAAATAAGTTTAGCCAAGAGAACCTACAGGTAGGCCTTGGCATACAACGGTCTGCTTAGTGACCGTTCAAAGTTACAATGGCACTGAAAAAGGTGACTTATAACATATAGTTATGACCTTTGAAGCATCTCCATGATCATCATCATCATCATCATCATCCTCTTTTAACAATCCTATAATCCCTTGTGGGGTGGAGTCTGGGCAACCGAATGGAGTTGAGGGTTTACTGGCCAGATGCCCTTCCTGTCGCCAATGCGGAGTTTTGTTCAGAAATATATTGCCCAGAGAGAGAAGTAGCCTCTACCTAGGATCGAACTCACAGCCTCCTGATTGTGAGGCAAGAGCTCCACCTCTAGGCCACCGCATCACTCCAACATCTCCATGATCAAGTCATCATGGAGCTTGGAAACAGGTTCGTATTTATGACCGTTGCCATGTCCTGGGATCGCACGATCCCCTTTTGCGACCTTCTGATCAGCAAAGTCGTTGGGGAAGCCAGATTCGCTTAACAACCATGTTATTAAGAACCACAGTGATTCACTTATCAATTACAGTACGGCCACGAAGGTCATAAAAAGTTGGGAAATTCACTTATTTAGTATGAAATTGTGAAATTTGTTTGCCGTCCTTCTTGTTTCAAAGCAGCACCTAACAACTGTCTCGCTTAGTGACAGAAATTTCAGGCTCAATTGTGGTTGAGGATTACCAGCAAGGTTGACTCATCCTTCCACCCTTCCGAGGTCGATAAAATGAGGACCTAGATTGTTGGGGACAAGTGGCTGACTCTGTAAACTGCTTAGAGAGAGCAGTAAAGCAGTATCTAAGTCTAAGGGCTACTGGTATTCCTTCCTTCCTTCCTTCCTTCCTTCCTTCCTTCCTTCCTTCCTTCCTTCCTTCCTTCCTTCCTTCCTTCCTTCCTTCCTTCCTTCCTTCCTTCCTTCTTTCCACCCTCCCTCCTTCCTTTCATGTATCTTTCCTTCCATCCATATTTTTCCTTCCTTCCTTCCTTCCTTCCTTCCTTCCTTCCTTCCTTCCTTCCTTCCTTCCTTCCTCCCTCCCTCCCTCCCTCCCTCCCTCCCTATCATGTAACCCTCCTTCCATCCATATTTTTCCTTCCTTCCTTCCTTCCTTCCCTCCCTCCCTCCCTCGCTCCCTCCCTCCTTTCATGTATCCTTCCTTCCATCCATATTTTTCCTCCCTCCTTCCCTCCCTCCCGTTCCTCCCTCCCTCCCTTCATGTTTTCTTCCATCCATATTTTTCCTTCCTTCCTTCCTTCATTCCTTCCTTCCTTCCTTCCTTCCTTCCTTTCCTTCCTTCCTTCCTTCCTTCCTTCCTTCCTTCCTTCCTTCCTTCCTTCCTTCCTTCCTTCCTTCCTTCTTTCCTTTCCTTCCTTCCTTCAGTCATGGTGGCGCAGTGGTTAGAGTGCAGTACTGCAGGCTACTTCTACTGACTGCCGGCTGCCTGCAATTTGACACTTTGGATCTCACCAGGCTCAAGGTTTGACTCAGCCTTCCCTCCTTCCGAGGTGGGTAAAATGAGGACCCAGATTGTTGGGGGCAAGAGGCTGACTCTGTAAACCACTTAGAGAGGGCTATAAAAGCTCTGTGAAGCAGTATATAAGTGCTATTACTATCTTGATGATCTGTAGGACTCCAAATGTATTCCATAAATGATATCGTGATATCTGGGTGGACTCAATCTATGGGGCTCAATTTTAGGCCCCTCCATCAATGGAAATCTCTTATCGCTCATTGGCATCAATTTTATTATTGTCTCCTGCAGCACTGAAATTATTTATTTATTTATTTAATTTTATTAAATTTCTATACCGCCCTACTCCCGAAGGACTCAGGGCGGTGAACAGCCACAGGATAAAACACATAAATACAAAAATTTAAAATAGAATAAAAATGAATTAAATAATTTGGCTGAACAAATTTAAAATACCCCATAATTTAACAACAAATTAAAATTTACATTTAAAAAGGGGAGAAGATTTAGGCCAGGCCAGCTTGATGAAATAAAAAAGTCTTAAGCGCGCGACGGAAGGTGCGCAGATCCGGGATCCTCCGTATCTCCGGGGGCGGGGGGGGGGGCTCGTTCCAGATCGTAAGTGTCCCCACTGAGAAGGCTCTCCCCCTAGGGGCCGCCAGTTGACATTGTTTGGCCGACGGCACCCGGAGGAGCCCCTCTCTATGGGAGCGTATGGGAGCCATGGAGCGCTTTAAAGGTGATAACCTTTAAATTATGATAAATTATGAGTTGCAAGGCAAAGTTTACGCAGGTAGCTCTTGACTTACGACCACTCTTGAGCCCAAAATTTCTGTTGTTAAGGGAGACAGTTCTTTTGCGATCATTTTACGACCTTTCTTGCTATGGTTGTTAAGCGAATCATTGCAATCGATACGTTAGCAGCACCGTTGTTAAGTGAATCTGGATTTCCCATGGATTTTGCTCGTCAGAAGGTCGCCAAAAGTGATAACCTGACCTCGGGATATGGCAACGGTCAAAAGTCTGAGCCAGTTGCCCAGCGTCTGAATTTTTATCCCGTGACCAACAGGGATGTTACCAAGGTTGTGAGTGTGGACAATGGTCGTAAGTCACATTTTTTTTCAGGGCCATCGTCCTTTTGAGTGGTCACTAAGTGAACTGTTTTAAGTCAAGGACTATCTGGCACAGATCCTACGTCAGAGAAATTGAGGACCCTGGAAACAGGAAGCTCAGCGTTCAGACTGAGTTATTTCTAGGATGCGCATCGCAACGGTAGACCCTTCAAAAAAACAAATAACCCTTCACAAGGCATACAAGCATTAAAAGAAAAAACCCGATGCATAAATTGCTTTATTTAGAGTTCATTAAACGCTATGAATATGTTTACGAGCGGTTCTTCCCTCTCCTTTTCCACCCCTCCCGCCCCGAGACATTTTAGAGAACAGATGTAACCAATTTGAACAAATCCCTATCAATAAATAAACGGATTCCGTGGGCTTCCTTCAGAAGGAAGCAGTCCAAGGAAGGCAACCTGCTCGAGAGGTGACTTAATCTAATTTAAAGTTTTCCAGGAAAGGCAGCTGTTGTGGTCTCCAGGCTGCGATGTGCATATGGCGAGGATGCGGAAAAAACCAATGTTTGTTCAGAATCGATGAAGTGGGGGGCCATCCGGGCAGGGCGTGGGGGAGTATGGAGGACTCTGAGCTTGGTCGTTTTCTTGTAGGTGTTTCCTGACCCAGCTAGGTAGCTTCATCAATGCTAGAAGGGAGGGGGTTTGTGGAGAGGAGGAGGAGGAAGAGGAGGAGGAGGAGGAGGAGGAGGAGGAGGAAAAGAAGAAGAGGAGGAGGAGGAGGGAGAAGGAGAAGAAGAAGAAGAGGAGGAGGAGGAGGGAGAAGGAGAAGAAGAAGAAGAGGAGGAGGAGGAGGAGGTAGGAGGAAAGAGAAGGAGAAGGAGAAAAAGAGGAGGAGGAGGAGGAGGAGAAGAAATTTTATTCAGCTTATTGTATATCATACAATTCAATTTACTAAAACAGCTAGGATAATATGTGAAGTCTGACTAAATATTTACAACTGAGCCAAATGACTAAGCCTAGTGTCTTAGAAACAAGGAGGAGGAGGAGGAGAAAGAGGAGGAGGAGGAGAAAGAGGAGGAGGAGGAGGAGGAGGAAGAAGAAGAAGAAGAAGAAGAAGAAGAAGAAGAAGAAGAAGAAGAAGAAGAAGAAGAAGAAGAAGAAGAAGAAGAAGAAGAAGAAGAAGAAACTTTATTCAGCTTATTGTATATCATACAATTCAATTTACTAAAACAGCTAGGATAATATGTGAAGTCTGACTAAATATTTACAACTGAGCCAAATGACTAAGCCTAGTGTCTTAGAAACGAGGAGGAGGAGGAGAAAGAGGAGGAGGAGGAGGAGGAGGAGGAGGAAGAAGAAGAAGAAGAAGAAGAAGAAGAAGAAGAAGAAGAAGAAGAAGAAGAAGAAGAAGAAGAAGAAGAAGAAGAAGAAGAAGAAGAAGAAGAAGAAGAAGAAGAAGAATGTGGGGTCCTGGATGATCTCTGACCTTGGTGGTTTTCCTGCAGACCCTTCCTTACCCAACTAAGTAGCCTCAGTAGCGTTAGAATAGCGTGGGCTTCGTGATATATCTATATCTCTTCCCATCACCATCTATATCTCCATGTCCATCCCCACGTTCTCCATTTCCATATCTGTCTGATACTTCGTCCTTTTCCATCTCCATCTCCTTCAGCCCCTTTTCAACCCAGGTTAAGGCCACCTTCCTACCTGAGGGTTCAATACTAGAACGAAGGACTCCGGAAGCTCCCAAAGCTTTTGAGCTTAGCTTAGACTTTGACTCTGCACCAGTCGGGAAGCAAATCTGGTATGCTCGAATGTCCATCCTCCCTACAGGGCATGAGCTTAAGGGGCCCTGTTGCTATGTTGTTGTTTTTTTTTCCTTGTAAGACTTGTCAGTTTAAATATGCAGTGTTTTTAAGCCTCGCTCCTGGTGTTTATAGGAAGTCCCAACACCTTGCCTGGTGCAAACAGGGGTTAAATTATTCCTTGTTCTATTTATATTTAAATGATCTGTTTTTACCAGAACTTGCGAGAGAGGCTGGAGTGTCAGACGGGCTGGGAGAACAAGGCAGCACATCATAAAGGGAAGAAGGTGTCGCTGGCCGAGAGCTGAGAATTGTCAATTAACAAGCCATGGGGTGAGGAAGAGGGAGCACCTGGCTGGCCAGCAGGACGGGGCACCGGGCAGAAGGGAGGGTGGCGGAAGAATTGCCGCTCGCTTTGCATTATCATATAAATGAATGTCAGCTTTCCTGATAGGTAGGCATCGGATACAAAAACAAGGGGAAGGATTCGGAGAATAAAGTATTTCTAGAGTAATTAAACAGGAGGGAGGAAAGAAGGAAGGGGATGCAGAAAGAGGGAGAGGGAAAAGGAGGGAGGGAGAGAATGAAGAGAGGGAGGGAGGAAGGGGAGGGAGGGGGGAGTGGAAAAAGAAGTGAGGGAGAGAGGGAGGGAGGGAGAGAGGGAGGGAGGGAGGGAGGAAGGAAGGGGATGCAGAAAGAGGGAAAAGGAAAAGGAGGGAGGGAGAGAATGAAGGAAGGGGATGGAGGGAGTGGAAAAAAGGGAGGGAGAGAGGGAGGAAGGGAGAGAGGGAGGGAGGGAGGAAAGAAGGAAGGGGATGCAGAAAGAGGGAGAGGGAAAGGGAGGGAGGAAGGAAGGAAGGGGATGGAGGGAATGGAAAAAGAAGTGAAGAAGAGAGGGAGGGAGGGAGAGAGGGAGGGAGGGAGGAAGGGGATGCAGAAAGATGGAGAGGGAAAAGAAGTGAGGGAGAGAGGTGGGAAGGAAGGAAGAAAGGGAGGGAGGAAGGAAGGAATGAAGGAAGGGGATCAGTGGTGGGTTGCCCCCAGTTCGGACCGATTCTATAGAACCGGTAGTAAAACCGGTGGGAGACTCCGCCCACTGACCCTGACATCATCAGAAGCGATCTGCGCATGCACAGAAGCGATCTGCACATGTGCAGAAGCAAGGCGCGTGTGTGAGCGAAGCGAGCACGCGCGTGTGCGATCCTGTTGCGAACCAGTAGTAAAAGCAAATAGAACCCACCCCTGAAGGGGATGGAGAAGAAGGAAGAGAAAAAAGTGAGGGAGGGAGGGAGGAAGGAAGGAAAAGGAGGGAGAAAAGAAAGGAATGAGAGAGGGAGGGAGGGAGGAAGGAGAGAAAGAAGGAAGGAAAGAAAGCAAAAGGATGGGGAGAACGAACGAAGGAAGAAAAGAAGGAAGGAAGAAAGAAAGAAAGAGAAAAAAGGAAGGAGAGAAAGAAGGAAGGATGAAGGGATAATCATGAATAAAGGCCAAAGGAAAGTTTTACTTCTCTTTATGAAAGATCAGATTCTAATTTAATCATGATTTATTCATCTTTCTTTGCATTTTTTTTTTCCTGGAGTGCCACACAGTCTACAGTCGTCTTCAACAAAAGCCACAATTCCTTAGCCTGTTTTGCCCACGTGGTTTAGCATTTCTAAATAAAGCAAAACCCCAACCAAGTGGTAGGAAACCCCTTAAACGTCCCCTCCCTCTCCATATCAGATCCCCCAACCCAACTAATTGTGGGAAAATGAGACACGGAGGGTTTCACAATACCCAATGCTGGTAGTCCTCAACTTGTGACCAAAATTGTACCCAAAATTTATGTTGCTAAGCGAGACCGTTATTCAGTGAGTTTCGCCCCCTTTTACGACCTTTCTTGCCACAGTTGTTAAGTGAAGCCCCTGCCATCGTTAAGTTAGTCACATGGCCATTGAGCGGAATCTGGTTTCCCCTATTGACTTTGCTCGTCAGAAGGTCGTAGAAGGGGATCATGTGACCCTGGGAGGCTGCAATTGTCGTAAATATGAGTCAGTTGCCATGCCGCTGAATTTTGATCAGCTGATCCTCGGGATGCCGCAATGGTCGTTAAGTGTGAAAAACATTCATAAGTCCCTTTTTTCGTCGTAACTTTTTAACAGTCAGTAAATGAACTGTTGTAAATTGAGGACTACCTGCCTTCCACTTCTGTCATCCAGGATCCTGCAATTCCTTCTCCTGTCCTTTAGCCCTCTGCACTCTATCCCACCCCAAGTCATTCAACGAACTTAAACCGAGAATCGATACAGCCCGAAATTAGCAAAATATATATTTTCCCCCTTTCTCCTTAAAGCAGAAGCAGCCATGATATTCACTTACTTTCCCGACCGGTTCGCAAATATGAACGTGTGCACATCAGAAGTGGGTTCCAGCAGGTTCTGACCAGTTCTGAAGAACCGGTAGCGGAAATTTTGAATAGTTCGGAGAACCGGTAGTAAAAATTCTGACTGGCCCCACCCCCATCTATCCTCTGCCTCCCGAGTCCCAGCTGATCAGGAGGAAATGGGGAATGGAGATTTTACAGTATCCTTCCCCTACCACGCCCACCAAGCCATGTCACGCCCACCAAGCCACGCCCACAGAACCAGTAGTAAAAACTTTTTGAAACCTACTACTAGTGCACACATGCACTAGCTTCGCTTACACACGCCTTGTCCAGGCATGTGCACGTCCTTCCGCCCGGAAGGCACGCGAGCGAACCGGAAGGCGCATAAGCGAGCAAAGCACATGTGCCACACCTCAAAAACTTGCTTAAATCGGACGGCATAGACCTGGGGCAGGTGTGTGAGCCCACCCGTGATTTCCGCTACCGGTACGAGTGAACCGGTACGAACCGTTGCCTGAATACCACCTCTGAGCACAAGGATTTGTTTGACACTGATTTGCCATCAAAGCTTCCAACAGGATTTGCCACAAGTTGCAAGCAAGTTATTTACTGGAGGGATTTCTTGTATTTTTTGCTTTTCTTTTCTTTTTTTAATAAAAATAATTTTGTTTCTATACCGCCCTTCTCCTGAAGGACTCAGGGCAGTGTACAGCCAATTTTTCTGAGAAAGACACCAAGAAGGTCAATCAGAATAGAGCTGGGAGGGTCCTTGGAAGTCATCTAGTCCATCCCCCTGCTCAAGGAGGAAGGAGATCCTATCCCATTTCACATAGATGGCTGTCGAATCTCTTCTTATGAACCTCCAGTGATGGAGCACCCACAACTTCTGGTGGCAAGCTGTTCCACTGGTTAATTGTTCTGACTTTCAGGAAGTTTCTCCTTAATTCCAGGTTGCTTCTCTCCTTGAGTAGTTTCAACCCATTGTTTCTTCTCCTGCCTTCGGGTGCTTTGGAGAATAGTTTGACCCCCTCTTCTTTGGGGCAGCTCCTCAAATACTGGAAGACTGCTATCATGTCCACCCTACTCCTTCTTTTCTCTAGACTAGACATACCCAAATACTGCAACCATCCATATGTTTTAGCCTCCAGCCCCCTAATCCTCTTTGTTGCTCTCCTTTGCACTTTTTCCAAAGTCTCAACATCTTTTTTTATAATATGATGACCACAACTGCATGCAGGATTCCAGGTGTGGCCTTATTAAGGCTTTATAAAGTGGTACTAATACTTCACGTGATTTTGCCTCTGTTTATACAACCAAGGATTTTAAAAGCTGAGGGTAAAGAGGATTTGAACAGGATTATTCCACCAGTGCCTTTTTTTTTTTTTTACAGATAGAGAGACAGATTGATAGAGGTAGACAAGAGAGAGAGAGTGAGAGGGAGGGAGAGGGAGAGGGAGAGAGATATGGAAAGATATGGAGAGATGGATAGAGAGATAGATGAATGGATGGATAGATGGATGTATTGTATATATATATATATATATATATATATATATATATATATATATATATATATATATATATATATATATATATATATATATATATATATGTATTTGTTTTCTGAGGTTTTCGCGGGTATTTGTATGTAGGTCTTTGGTTATTTGGGTTTTCTCCCGCGTAAAATTGGAAGTGTCTTGGTGACGTTTCGGCTTCGTGCTTCTAGGAGCAATGTGAGATCGCAGCTGTTTCTTCCTTTTAACAGGAAGAAACAGCTTTAAAAGGAAGAAACAGCTGCGATCTCACATTGCTCCTAGAAGCACGAAGCTGAAAACACCAGCCTGAAGATGACGAATGAGACTTCGTCGAAACGTCGCCAAGACACTTCCAATTTTACGCAGGAGAAAATCTGAATAACCAAAGACCTACATATGTATGTATGTGTATATATATCTCAAATTTATATTTGCTGATAAAGAAATAAAGGGAGACTAGTATAGATCTATTTCAAGCTATTTAGCTCTCATCAGCTAGCCGTACCCTTACTCGCATTCGAATTTGGGCTGCCTGCATATTAGGCAGTTGTATTAACCTCTGAGCCACAAGTTTCTTTATCAGCAAATATAAATTTGGTATAAAATGGTTTGTCGTGAATGCGACTGCTTGAGGGCTCCTGGATTGGAGCTGAAAGGCGAAAGGGAAGCAGTATGCTCCCTCCCATATTGGGCTAGACCAGGTGCTTTGAGAGAAAAATAATATATATATATGTTTTCTGAGGTTTTCGCAGGTGTTTGTATGTAGGTCTTTGGTTATTCGGGTTTTCTCCCGCGTAAAATTGGAGGTGTCTTGGCAACATTTTGACAAAGTCTCATTCGTCATCTTCAGGCTGGTGTTCTCGGCTTCGTGTTTCTAGGAGCAATCGAAGCCGAGAACACCAGCCTGAAGATGACGAATGAGACTTTGTCAAAATGTTGCCAAGACACCTCCAATTTTATGCGGGAGAAAACCCGAATAACCAAAGACCTACACACACACACACACACACACACACACCCTGTTTTCCCCAAAATAAGACATCCCCTGATAATAAGCGCAATAGGGCTTTTGAGTGCATGGCAATAAGGCTGAGCGCTTATTTCAGGGTTCAAAAAAATGTAAGATAGGGTCTTATTTTCAGGGAAACACTGTACACACACACACACACACACACACACACACACACACACACACACACACACACACACGGAGGGGCTTCCCATAATTTAACAACCGATTCACCCAGAATCAAAAATGTGAGTGCTCACGTGCCTCGTGGACATATGCGCTGCATCAAAAACATGGCGATTGTATAGGATGGGATAGCGCTGGGTATATACATACAGACAGACAGTGGTGAAATCTAAAATTTGTTACTACCGGTTCTGTGGGCGTGGCTTGGTGGGGGAGGGGTAATGTGACTGGGTGGGCGTGGCCAATTTTTTTTTTTAACTTTTAAAACCATTTTTTTCTACAACCTCTTCGGCGAAGAGGTTGTAAAAAAATGCTTTCAAAAGGCTCTGACGATCCCAGCTGAGTTGCCTGATCGGCAGAGGCTTTTTTTTCTTTTAAATGCCTCTGACGATCAGGCAACTCAGCTTGGATCGTCAGAGGCATTTAAAAGAAAAAAAGGGGTTTTTTTTCTTTTAAAAGCCTTTGATGATCCCAGCTGAGCTGCGCGATCATCAGAGGCTTTTTGTTTTTAACTTTTAAAAGCATTTTTCAGCCGAAGAGGTTGTAGAAAAAAATGCTTTTAAAAGTAAAAAAAAAGCCTCTGATGATTGTGCAGCTCAGTTGGGCATGGGGGGGAGAGGGCAGGGATTTTTGCTACCGGTTCTCCAAACCACCCGCCTCCATCGCTACCGGATCGGGTGATCCAGTCCGAACCGGGAACACTTCACCCCTGCATAGGGGAGAGAGAGAGAGAGAGAGAGAAAGAGAGAGAGAGAGAGAGAGAGTGTGTGAGAGAGAAATGGAAAATAGATAGAGATAGAAATAGACAGAGATAGATAGAGATATAGCGATATAGAGATATAGCAAGATAGCAAGATAGCAAGATAGATAGATAGATAGATAGATAGATAGATAGATAGATAGATAAATATAGACAGATAGATGTAGATAGATATAAAGATACAAAGATATAAAGATATATGATATCTTTATGAAGCTTCAACTAGAAACATTTAAATGCAACTTAACACAAAGGGAACGACACACGTGAACTCACACACAGCACACCTGGTACTGCTGTGATTCTCAGGTTTAGCCGAATTTGGGCCCAATGAAATGTCGGCCCTTGCTCAGAGCAAATCTCCAGCAATGTTTGACATCTCCCAACAGAGTCTTTGGCGACCCAGCCGGGATGTCAAAGAAATACGTTTCAGCATCTCAACTCCTTTCCACGGGCGACCTCCAACTGCTCGGGGAAAGAGAAAAGGAAAAAAAAAAAGATCTAATCCACGAACCTAAAAAAAGGTTGTGACATTAATATACTGGTAGAGATCTCTTGGGGTTCCAAAAACAGGAGAGGAAGCGAGATTAAAAGGAAAAGAAGAATAGGAGGAAAGGTTTATTTTTTATGTCACTGGCTCTTGTGACGAGAGTTCGGATCAAATTCAACTTCGGTGTTGTGGCCTATTGGTCGCCGGCCCCTCCAGCAGCCGAATCAGAGGAGGAAGAGGAGGCTTGGGAGTCAGGGCCAGCATCAAGGCAACCTGAGAGCTCCGAGGGGGAAGAGGGAATGGAGCTGGCAGAGAGAGAGAGAGAGAGAGAGAGAGAGAGAGAGAGTCTCGGCTTGTCGTTCGTTCAGAACTGCGATAGGAAATAATCACCAGTAACTCACAGAGAATCAGGGTTTACTTTGGCAACGATAAGCTTGCAGTCAAAAGTAAAGTACAAGTCGGTGTTTTGGTTCAAAGTCAGCGCTGGGTGTAATCACACCACAGCGCTATTTAACAAAAACTCAGCCCCTTAAACATACATCCGGTGATTATCAATCAAGCACCCCCCACTCCCTTAACAGTAACAGCTGCGAGCACCAGAGCAGCGAGGACAGCAGAATCGGAGAGGCCCGGCAACGTCATCAATCATCGCCCTGAATGCTGCTATCCAGGAACTGTTTGTGTGTTCGCTGCGGCTGCTTATCTCCACTCCTTTGTCTCCCACACCCCCCATCGATGGCGAGCTCCGGTAGGACTCGACAGAGAGAGAGAGGGAGGGAGGGAGGGAGGGAGGGAGAGAGAGAGAGAGAGAGGCGGAGCCTGGGCCATCCATCAGCCCTCAGATGGAGAGTCAACAGTCCCCAGGTCTGGAGGTGGCTGATGAGGAAGAGGAGGAACAGCTGGGTCCAGTGTCCGATGTGTGGAAGCAGAGGAGAGGAGAGCAGTGGAAATCTATGGGCTGGTCCTTGGGACGGAAGAGCCATTGCTGCAAGTGAAATCCCTCCCTAGCTCTGGGGATAAAAGGCAGGGGACTGAAATGAATAGAGGTGGCAGACAACTATTCATCTCCCTGCCAGACGGACTTGTTAGCCTGCGGTGAGAGAGAAACTTTTTGCCGGGGCTGCTGGCGTTCCTAATAAAGGAATCTTTTGACTTCACTTCAGAGGGTTTGTCATCTTTGTCATGAGCTGGGTCAGAACATTCGATTTGCAAAGCTTTCGGTGGAGGTAATTGAAACACTTCCTGAAAGTTACCGGGCGTGATGGGCTTTAACTTCTCGATCGGAGACGGCCCAGCTCAGCCCAGAGCCTTCTTCATATTAAAGGCAGTGATTAAATGGGATTTGCCGAAAGACAAAAAGGCCGAAAGAGCTGCCGATTGTTAATCCCCTTCCTTTGCTGCGCTTAGAAAATCCCATTTTCATCCTTTGAAGCAAGGGGATGAGATCGACAGGCCCGGCCCTGATTTAAATTCTGGCATTGCAAGGGCTTGTTCTCCTGACGTCTGAATGTGTTCCTTTATTACCATTATTACAGCTTTCTGATTGCATTAAAATTCATCTGCATGTTTTCCCCCCTCACATTTCTGCATTTCTTTTCTTAGCCAATTCTTTTCTCTCTCTCTTTCCTTCCTTCCTTCTTTCTTTCTTTCTTTCTTTCTTTCTTTCTTTCTTTCTTTCTTTCTTTCTTTCTTTCTTTCTTTCTTTCTTTCTTTCTCTTTCCTTTTTTCCTTTTTTCCTTCATCAACCCTCTTTCCCTCCTTCCCTTCCCCCTCTTTGCCTGCATGCCTCCTCCCTCCCTTTCTTTCTTCCTTCCTTCCTTCCTTCCTTCCTTCCTTCCTTCCTTCCTTCCTTCCTTCCTCTCTCTTTCTTTTTTCTTTCTCTTTCTTTCCTTTTTTCCTTCTTTCCTTCATCAACCCTCTCTCCCTCCTTCCCTTCCCCCTCTTGCCTGCATGCCTCCTCCCTCCCTCTTTCTTTCTTTCTTTCTTTCTTTCTTTCTTTCTTTCTTTCTTTCTTTCTTTTCTTTCTTTCCTTCCTTCCTTCCTTCCTTCCTTCCTTTTTCCTTCCTTCTTTCTTTCTTTCTTTCTCTCTTTCCTTTTTCCTTCTATCTTTCATCAATCCTCTCTAATCTTTTCCTTCCTTCCTTCCTTCCTTCCTTCCTTCCTTCCTTCCTTCCTTCCTTCCTTCCTTCCTTCCTTCCTTTCTTTCTCTTTCTTTTTTTCCTTTTTTCCTTCATCAACCCTCTTTCCCTCCTTCCCTTCCCCCTCCCTCCCTCCTTTCTTTCTTTCTTTCTTTCTTTCTTTCTTTCTTTCTTTCTTTCTTTCTTTCTTTCTTTCTTTCTTTCTTTCTTTCTTTCTCTTTCCTTTTTCCTTCTATCTTTCATCAATCCTCTCTCCCTCTTTTCCTTCCTTCCTCTCTTTCTTCTTTCTTTCTTTCTTTCTTTCTTTCTTTCTTTCTTTCTTTCTTTCTTTCTTTCTTTCTTTCTTTCTTTCTTTCTTTCTTTCTCTTTCCTTTTTTCCTTTTTTTCCTTCATCAATCCTCTTTCCCTCCTTCCCTTCCCCCTCTTTGCCTGCATGCCTCCTCCCTCCCTGTTCCTTCCTTCCTTCCTTCCTTCCTTCCTTCCTTCCTTCCTTCCTTCCTTCCTCCCTCCCTCCCTCCCTCCCTCCCTCCCTCCCTCCCTCCCTCCTCAAAGGGTCAACCGTTTGTCTGAAATGGTATAAGGTTTCCTGCTTGAGCAGGGGTTGGACTAAAAGATCTTTAAGATCCGTTCCAACTGTTATTCTGTTAATAATCAAGGAGGGAACCAACCCATTGTAGAACTAAGTAGACATTTCCTGACAGTGAGAACAATTGACCAGTGGAACAGAAGTTGCCTTCAGAAGTTGTAGGTGCTTCCATCACTGGAGGTTTTTAAGAAGAGATTGGACAACATTTGCCTGGAGTGGCATAGGGTCTCCTCCTTGGGCAGGGGGCTGGACTAGAAGACCTCCAAGGTCCCTTCCACCGTCTGCTGTTCTGATTCAGAAACGTGTCCCTTAAATTCAACCCTCTTCCCAGTCAAGTTGGAAATCTCGGCTATCGTTTAGGAAAATGCAGAGATAGTTTGAGGTTTCATTTCTCATCCTAAATCAGTTGTCAAACAATGTGTCACAGATTGCAAAAAAAGCCAGAGGGAGAGCATGAAGATCATGAGAAGTGTTACACCAAACCAGTGACTCTTGGAATATTGCCTCGAATTCTGGTTACGACAGCACCAAAAAAAAAAAAAAAAAGATGTTGAGACTGAAGAAAATGTGCAGAGAAGAGCAACAAAGATGATTAGGGGACTGGAGGCTAAAACATATGATGAATGGTTGAGGGAGCTGGGTATGGCTGGCCTGACGAAGAGAAATCTCAGGGGAGACATGATAGCATCTTCCCATGCTTGGAGGACTGACACAGAAGGTTAGACTTGTTCTCCAAAGCACCTGAGGGCAGGACAAGAAGCCATGGATGGAAGCTTGCCAGAAGGAGGTCCATCCTGGAACTAAGGAGAAATTTCTTGACACGGGGAAGGATGAATCCATGGAACAGCTTCTCTCCTGGAATTGTGAGTACTTCATCGCCGGATGGTTTCCAAAATAGATTGGACAATCATTTGACCAGGATGGTAGCAGGTCTTGTCATGCCTCAGCATATATGTTGTCACCTGCCAGCGGCCAGTGGATCTGGCAGTAGATTCGGACAGTGAGGAGATTGGGGAGGAACATGGGCCAGTCCTGGAGCCTGGGGACGGCTCTGATGAGGGCTCTGCGTCTGAGGCAGAGAGGGGGCCAGGGCCGTCTGACAGTTATCAGCTGCCCTCAGAGTCAGACATCAGTGAGGCAGATGAACAGCTGGAGCCTGTTCCCAGTGTACGCATGCACAGATTTGCCAGACGAAGGGAACAGCTAAAGAACAAGGGTCGACTCAGGAGTAAAGCCACAGGCGGCCAATGAATGGCTCCTCCCAGAGGGAATAAAAGAGGAGCGAAAGGGGAGGGGAGTTTGCAGGTGACAATTAGTTCATTCCTGCATTCTTGCCAAGTATTGCTGCGTCTGGCCACTCTCCGAGCCTGATAAAGGTCGGTAATTGCAAAATCTCCATTCCCACCCCACTCCAGGGGAAGGATACTGCAAAATCTCCATTCCCACCCCACTCCAGGGAAAGGATACTGCAAAATCTCCATTCCCACCCCGCTCCAGGGAAAGGATACTGCAAAATCTCCATTCCCACCCCACTCCAGGGGAAGGATACTGCAAAATCTCCATTCCCTCCCCACTCTGGGGCTAGCCAGAGGTGGTATTTGCCGGTTCTCCGAACTACTCAAAATTTCCGCTACTGGTTCTCCAGAATCTGTCAGAACCTGCTGGATTTCACTCCTGGTTTAGCTGCATGTCAACCTGCACACAGATTAACATGTAGTGGGGACAGGACAGCTCTCCTGTTTTTCGACTAGAAGACCTCTGAAGTCCCTTCTCAGCCCTATGATTCTATATTTTATGTCCCTTGGGATTATAATTCATATGGAGGTCTATCTAGGGGACATTCTATAGTTTTGAGTGTTCCACCTTCCCAAATGTCCCTTTAAAGCCCAGCCCACAAAAAGATAGTCATTAAAAGGAAAAAATACCTAATAAAAACTCCGTAGCATGAAAAATGCCCAAGGCATTAAAAAAAAAACACAACTTCCATTTTTTTCTCTCCAGAAATGCAGAGTTCGGCAACTACCATAAATAGTGCAAAATAAGCTGCCACATGTTGAATACTTTTCTGTTAACTGAATCTTTTATCCTGTTAGTTTAATTAGGATTAAAAGAAAAGTCTGCACATTTTATTGTGCTTCTGCAGAAGACAAATGTCCTTCCAATCCTCAAGGGAAGGCAAGGAAGTTAATGATAATCTAACCAACTTTTACCTCCTTCCTATTCTTTCTCGGCTCCAGGAATGGCTGTTGCGTCGGCTACAGGTAGTCCTCGACTTACGACCGTAAGTGAGCTGAACATTTTGGTTGCTAAGTAAGACAGTTGTGAAGTGAACTTTGCCTCATTTGATGACCTTCCTTGCCACGCTTGTTAAATGAATCATTTGCATTTGTTAAGTGGATGGATGGAAACTGATTAAGGAGAGAAGCAACCTAGAATTAAGGAGAAATTTCCTGATAGTGAGAACAATTGATCAGTGGAACCACTTGCCACCAGAAGTTGTGAATGCTCCAACACTGGAAGTTTTTAAGAAGATGTTGGATAACCATTTTGTCTGAAGTGGTGTAGGGTTTCCTGCCTGGACAGGGGGTTGGACTAGAAGACCTCCAAGGTCCCTCCCAACTTTGTTATTCTATTCTATTCTATTCTATTCTATTCTATTCTATTCTATTCTATTCTATTCTATTCTATTCTATTCTATTCTGTTCTGTTCTGTTCTATTCTGTTCTATTCTGTTCTATTCTCCTCTCCTCCCCTCCCCTCCCCTCCCCTCCCCTCCCCTCCCCTCCCCTTCTCCTCTCCTCTCCTCTCCTCTCATCCTCTTCCCTTCCCTTCCCTTCCCTTCCCTTCCATTTCTATTCTACTCTCCTCTTCTCCTCCCCTCCCTTCCCCTCCCCCTCCTCTCCCCTCCCCTTCCCTTCCCTTCTAAATTTATTCCATTCCATTCCATTTCCTTCCCTTCCCTTCCCTTCCCTTCCCTTCCCTTCCCTTCCCTTCCCTTCCCTTCCCTTCCCTCCCATTCCATTCCATTCCATTCCATTCCATTCCATTCCATTCCATTCCATTCCATTCCATTCCATTCTATTCTACTCTATTCTATTCTATTCTATTCTATTCTATTCTATTCTGAATGCTGATTAATATATTGCAACAACATTCTTCTTTCCTCTCCCCTCCCCTCCCCTTATCTTATGTTAGTCCTTCTTTTCATTAGACTGACATACCCAACTCCTTTAACTGTTCCTATAACACAGCTATGCAGAAGGGGGATCGGACTATATGGCTTCCCTTCTCCGATTCCAATTTCTCTGCACAACCCTAAACATTAATATTCTCGTCCTGCCATCCCAGCCGTTGCAATTCTTTTTTGCATTGAGGATCCTTATGCAATTTATCAAATAGCAGCACAAACATGTTCTTTCTATTTTGAATACACACACACAAACACACATACACAAACACACACACAATTGGATCCTTGATCGGGGGGAGGTGGATGAAGTCCACAGGAGCTTGGCCTCGGATCCGGGAATCAAATCTATATTTCAATTGCAATTCACCCAGTGAATCCAAACTGGCTGTGGAATGATAAATAGATTTTCTGGTTTGTAAGCAAGAAATCAAATCAAGGTGCGGAAGGAAGGAAGGAAGAGGGAAAGGAAGCCGTCTAAATTATAGAAGGACGACACACGCACTTGAATAAAACTTTGGAAAGAAGTCCATAAATAAAACAAGTCGTCCTCGAATTGCAACCACAACTGAGCCCAAAATTTCTGTTGCTAGAACAGACAGCTGTTGAGTGAATTTTGTCCCATTTTACGACCTTGCTTGCCACAGTTGCGCATCGCTGACAGTTATTAAGCGAGCAACACGGTTGTTAAATTAATCTGGCTTCCTCAGATTCTTGGAACGGTTGAAAGGACTGGGTTGTGGAGCTGTGCTTTCTTGCTTATGTCCAAGAAGGCTCCACATCTATTTGCACTACTCAGGTGACCCTGAGGACACAGACAAACCTCCAAGTGGCCCCAAGGACTCTCTAAAACAGGTGTTGTGGCCCGTCAGCGGCCTGTGCGGATTGTAGCTGATTCCGACAGTGAGGAGGCTGGTGTGGTGCTGCGCCAGCAGCCTGTGCAGCTGGCACTTGAGTCAGACAGTGAGGAGGCTGGAGAAGATGTGGTGCCAGAGGTGGGGATTCAGCCAGGGCCTTCAGAACCTCCATAAGTGAAGAGGAAGAAGAGGAGGAGCCATTTCTCGATGCACGGGCGCGCAGAGCTGCCAAAAGGCAGGAGTGGCTCCTCAGGAGGAGGTCTCCTTGAGAGTAAGGCTTGGGGCTAATTGGCCACTCCCTTAGCCTATTTAAGGAGGAACGCCGACTGAAGCAATTTGCAGGGAACAACTTTAGTTCACTCTCCTTCGCATCTGGATTCTCTGCAAAATTGCTTCTGGGCTTTCTGCCAACCTTAGTAAGATTGTGATTACTTTTATCTTTGGTTTCTTGTAGGCTGTTAAGAAAGTTTATTACCAGCCTTTGTTTTGAAAAAGACGGAGTTATTTTAGTAAATAAAGTTTTGTACAAACTTTGCGTGTGCTGTGTTCTTTGGGGTCTGTAGCTGGGGCAGAACAACAGGGGTGTCAAAGTCAAGGCCTGCGGGCTGGATCTGACCCACAGGGGTGCTTAAATCTGGCCCGCAGGGCCTCCCTGGAAAAAGCGAAGGACTGGCTTAAGGTGCCTCTGCCAACGAAAATGGAGCTCGGGGGGGGGGACATTTTCTGCCATGATGGCCTCCTGCAGCCCTCTGCCAGCGGAGCTCAGAGAGGCTGCACATGGCCTGCCCAATCTCCCTTTTTGCTGGCAGAGGGCTGCAGGAGGCCATCATGGGTACTGCACAGGTACCGTATAGGTGGTAACTTGCTCAATAGTAGTAACTGTGAGAGGGATCTTGGAGTCCTAGTGGACAACCATTTAAATAGGAGCCAGCCGTGTGCAGCAGCTGCCAAAAAAGCCAACACAGTTCTAGGCTGCATAAACAGAGGGATAGAATCAAGATCACGTGAAGTGTTAACACCACTTTATAAGGCCTTGGTAAGGCCACACTTGGAATATGACATCCAGTTTTGGTCGCCATGATGGAAAAAAGATGTGGAGACTCTGGAAAGAGTGCAGAGAAGAGCAACAAAGATGATGAGGGGACTGGAGGCTCAAATATATGAAGAACGGTTGCAGGAACTGGGTATGTCTAGTTTAATGAAAAGAAGGACCAGGGGAGACATGATAGCAGTCTTCCAATATCTCAAGGGTTGCCCCAAAGAAGAGGGAGTCAAGCTATTCTCCAAAGCACCTGAGGGCAGGAGGAGAAGCAATGGGTGGAAACTAATCAAGGAGAGAAGCAACTTAGAACTAAGGAGAAATTTCCTGACAGTGAGAACAATTAATCAGTGGAACAACTTGCCTCCAGAAGTTGTGAATGCTCCAACACTGGAAGTTTTTAAGAAGAGATTGGATAACCATTTGTCTGAAATTGTATAGGGTCTTCTGCTTGAGTAGGGGGTTGGACTAGAAGACTTCCAAGGTCCCTTCCAACTCTGTTATTCTATTCTATGGCTGAAAAAATGCTTTTAAAAGTAAAAAAAAAAAAGTTGGCCATGCCCACCCAGTCACATTATCCCCCCACCACCAAACCACGCCCACAGAACCGGTAGTAACAAATTTTACAATTCACCACTGCAATTACCTGACTAGGTGGCTCAATGGCTAAGACCCTGAGCTTGTCAATCAGAAAGGTCAGCAGTTCAGCGGTTCAAATCCCTAGTATAGGTCTCCTGCATGAGCAGTGGGTTGGACTAAATGACCTCCAAGGTCCCTTCCAACTCTGTTCCTGTTACCTCTGTGTTACAACAGTTTTCTTTGGGTGAAAAGTCTCACTTTGATTGCCTTTCCCCAGAGGACTCCAAGTATACTTATGCCTGAGACAGGACAGAATTTACAATGTTTAACTAGTTGGATCAAAGAACTAATTAACCCATGCCAGCTTGTTTGAACTCTATTCTCACGCGGTCATTCTCGCCTACTGATTCTTCCTGCAATCCTCACAAGCACAGGGTTAAATGCATATTTAACTTCCATTTGATATCTAGCTGAGTCTCGATCCATTTTCATATTATTTCTCATTGTCACAGTAGTGGCCAAAATTGTGGAAACCTTTTTTGGGAAAAGTGTATTTTTGAGATTTGATGGCTAATAACACCACTTTTTTTTTTGGAGTTTGAAGATAATCCTATTCCACTGCTGGAATGGCCTGGGAATAGCCCAGACCTTCTTAACCCAATTGAAAATCTAGGGAGCCGACTAAAGAAACTTGTTAGTCAAATAAATAAATAAATAAAACCCAGTTTATAGAAGCCATCATTCAATCTGGATTTCACATTAGAACAGCTGCAGAACTCAAAGGCTTGGTTCCCTCCATGGGAAGACGTTGTAAGGCTGTAATTCATGCTAAAGGTTACCCTAATTTTTCTCCCCTTTCTTTTAAATTTTTAAACTGAAATTTTAATTTGTTTTAAATTATTGGGATTTTAATTGTCGTGGGCTAAATTATTTAATTTGGTTTTAAATTGTTTCTAACTTTTGCATTCCTGTATTTTATCCTGTGCCTGTTCACCGCCCTGAGTCCTTCGGGAGTAGGGCGGTATACAAATTTAATAAAACATAAAACAAACATAAACTAAGGATTAACTGACATGGTGATCATTTTTGTATACCTCATTTTTTCTACGTGTTTCACTTTTCTTCTTTATACTGTAACTGCTATTCTAATAGCAAATCCTTCATAAAAGTTATTGCATTACATTCTTGATTAAATTATCTTTCTATTGATAGATAATTTTATGGTACTACTTAAAAAAAAGTGGTGTTATTTAGCTAGTTTTAGAAAATACACTTTTCCCGAAAGGTTTCCACAATTTTGGCCACTACTGCATATCATAAAACAGCAACGTTTCACGCTTATTTAAGAAGCAGTTCCATTGACTCCAAGGGAATATCTTTCTGAGTGCACAGGCAGCTGTAAAGAGGAGACAATCTGCTAGTGGATTGGGCTCAGGATGGTTAATTTCTCAAAAAACCCAAAAAACCGAAGACCGAATCTTGCACACGCAGAGAACTTTTCACATTGAAATGTTGGAGAAGTATAGATGTATACAAGTGCCAATTTGGGATGACATGATAGCACCGTTCCAGTTTTTTTGGGGGCAGTGACAAAGAAGAGGGGGTCAACTTACTTTCCAAAGCAGCAGAAGGCAGGACAAGAAACAATGGATGGAAACTCATCAAGGAGAGAAGCAACCTGGAATTAAGGAGAAACTTCCTAACAGTGAGAATAATTAACCAGTGGAACAGCTTGCCACCAGAAGTTGTGGGTAGTTCATCTCTGGAGGCTTTTAAGAAGAGATTTGTCTGAAATGATATAGGATCTCCAGCTTGTGCAATGGGCTGGACTAGAAGACCTCCAAGGTCCCTTCCAACTCTTATTGTTAAAAACCAATCTTGGAATCAACCTTGGAAACCAACCTCTCTCTATTTCAAATTTTTCCTTCCTTCCTTCCTTCCAATTAACCAGTGGCACCTATTTATCTACTCGCATTTGCATGCTTTCGAGCTGCTAGGTGAGCAGGAGCTGGGACAAGAAATGGGAGCTAGCTCACCCTTTCACATGGTGCTCGGGTCTTGAACCCGGGCTGCCAGCTTTCCACCTGATAAATTCAGCGTCTTTAACCACTGAGCCATCATGCCCCCACCAGATTCTGCAGATTCCACTTATGACTGTATGACTGTAACCTTGTTGCTGGGATCCTTAAGATTTATATTGACTGTTTCCCTATGACTATCGTTAAGTGTTGTACTTTATGATTCTTGACGAATGTACCTTTTCTTTTTATGTACACCGAGAGCATATGCACCAAGACAAATTCCTTATGTGTCCAGTCACACTTGGCCAATAAAGAATTCTATTCTATTCTATTTTCTCCTTCCTTCCTTCCTCCCTCTCTTCCTTCCTTTTTTCTCCTTCCTCCCTCCCTCCCTCCTTCTTCCTTTTCTCTCCATCCTTCCTCCTTCCCTCCCCCCTTCCTTCCTTCCTTCCTTATTTGTACCCTATGACTATCATTAAGTGTTGTACCTTATGATTCTTGACGAATGTACCTTTTCTTTTTATGTACACTGAGAGCGTATGCACCAAGACAAATTCCTTGTGTGTCCAGTCACACTTGGCCAATAAAGAATTCTATTCTATTCTATGTCCATAAAGCTGAAGTTGAAAGTTGTTTTGTGTATGTGCCCAACTATTAGAGGAAAAAAAATGGCTATAATAAATGGTATCTACATTGATGCTGAAAGGATGGATGGAAGGTGTAAGATCAGGTCCAATGATTCATTGTTTAAAGCCAATGCACAGGAATTGTGATGACCCAGGGCAAGGCACGGAGGCAACACAATCAGCTGATAGTTTGAACTCCCCTTTATTGCTCCAACTTTCCCCCAAATGCTCCCACGTCTATGGTAAGTCCTGGAGCAAAGCGCTCATACACGCACCTCCAGCAGCCTCTGGCTGTGAGTAGTCCAGCAAAACGCTATTAGCACGATGGCTTCAAGGCAATGTTGTGACCTAGGCTGACTTAGTTATTACAGGACACAATTAGTCTCAAACAAAACTGTTTTTTTTATCACAGCTGAGAATTATTTCATTCCCAGCTGAGTCCAAATTAATTCCAAAACAAGTCCTTCAGAAAAAGTCCTTTGGGCTTATCACAAACCTTTATCTTCTTTGGCACCCTGCCAAAGGCCTTTCTTGGCAAAGCCCCACGAAGTTCAGAAACAAGAGATGCCGACTGGAAAACAGATTTAGCAATGTTGCTTTCCTATAAAGAGCCCAAGAGCCTTTGCTCCTAAAGAGGGAGCAGGCTGGGGTGGATAGGGACCTGACTGAAAGCCACCGTGAAGGAGGGAGAGGAGGAGAAGGAGGAGGAGAGAAGACGCGAAGAGATAATAAGAAGGCCCTAGCTGCCCTCTGCCTTGATACATTTCTTGAGAAGACTCTCTATAGAATTACACTGTCGCCCTGCAGGAAAGCATGTAATAACTGAAAATATGGTGTCAAAAGGAATTTTTCAGGCCTTGACAGCTCATAAATTACAGTTCGTTGACTTCTTCCCGACTCGAGATTTAAATTAATAGGCAGCCAGATATATAGTTTTCTTGCTTTTCTTTTCTTTTTTCTTTTCTTTTTTTCTATTTTAAGTCTTTCGTTGCACGCCAGAAAAATATGGAAAGGGAAGCAGTTTGCTTTGGAGCAGTTTGAAACTGGCCTCCTGCACAAAGGATTTGTAGGGCACGTCAGGGGCAAGATGACTGAACAGGGGGTTGGACTAGAAGACCTCTACAGTCCCTTCCAACTCTGTTATTCTGTTGTTATTCTGCTGTTTTCTGTTGTCATTCCGCAATTCTGTTGTTATTCTGTTATTCTGGTATCCTGTTATCTGTTATTCTGTTGCTATTCTCTTGCTATTCTGTTGCTATTTGGTTATTCTGTTGCTATTCTGTTGTTATTCTGTTGTTATTCGGTTATTCTGTTGCTATTCTGTTGCTATTCTGTTGCTATTCTGTTATTCTGTTGCTATTCTGTTGTTATTCTGTTGTTATTCTGTTGCTATTCTGTTATTCTGTTGCTATTCTGTTGTTATTCTGTTGTTATTCGGTTATTCTGTTGCTATTCTCTTGCTATTCTGTTGCTATTTGGTTATTCTGTTGCTATTCTGTTGTTATTCTGTTGTTATTCGGTTATTCTGTTGCTATTCTGTTGCTATTCTGTTGTTATTCGGTTATTCTGTTGCTATTCTCTTGCTATTCTGTTGCTATTTGGTTATTCTGTTGCTATTCTGTTGTTATTCTGTTGTTATTCGGTTATTCTGTTGCTATTCTGTTGTTATTCTGTTCTTATTCTGTTGCTATTCTATTGTTATGCTGTTGTTATTCGGTTATTTGGTCTAGTTGCCTCTTGAGAAAGCACCTTTGGGACAACCATGACCTGGATGACTGAGAATCTCCATAGACATTCCATCCCTGTGGAGGCAAGCACTGGCATGTCTTTTGTGATGCAAACTCCGTCCTTCTGCGCAACACAGAATTCACTGTGCACACATCTCATTGCTTTGCCAACTTGGGGGTTAGGAATGAATTACATTTGAGCCCCATTTTTCCTCTTGGACTTTTAGCACTTTGGAACTAGTGATCTGCCTTAGAACAAAAAGGAAGGGAATCATTTCCTGTGTTTTCTCCACAAGTCTGTCCATCCATCCATCCATCCATCCATCCATGTCTGTTTATCTATCATCACCTCTATCTATCTATCTATCTATCTATCTATCTATCTATCTATCTATCTATCTATCTATCTATCTATCTATCTATCTATCTTGTACTGTATCTAATATCTATATCATCTATCTATCCTATCTATCAATATTTATCACCTCTCTCCATCATCTATCTATATCTATCCATCCTCTCTCTCTCTCATCTCTCATCTATCTAGTATCTATACCATCTATCCTATATCAATATTTATGATCTGTCCCTCCATCATCTATCTATATTCATCCCCTCTGTCTCTGTCTTTGCCTCTCTCTCTCATCTCTGTCTCTCTCATGTATCATCTATCTATCATCTATCTAGTATTTATATCATCTATCCTATATCAATATTTATCATCTATATCATTTCTCTATATCTATCCATCTACTTACAAACACACTCTCTCTCTTATCTATCTATATTGATCTATCTATCTATCTATCTATCTATCTATCTATCTATCTATCTATCTATCTATCTATCTATCTATATTGATCTATCTATCTATCTATCTATCTATCTATCTATCTATCTATTTATCTATCCATCCATCCATCCATCCATCCATCCATCCATCCATCCATCCTATCAATATCATTTCTGTCTGTCTTTCTATCTTCTATTCTAGATAAATGCCATATTACTCTCTCATCTGTCTATTTATCTATTATCTAAGTAACGTCTCTCTCCCTCTCCCTCTCCCTCTCCCTCTCCCTCCCTCCCTCCCTCCCTCCCTCCCTCCCCCCCTCTCTCTCTCTCTCTCTTTCACACACACACAAATCTGACTTTCACGAAATTGCATATCAATATTAGTGCACAAATTAGCATCAGCCAGGGGTTTTAATAGTACCAAAATGGTGGGTGGGACAAAGCAATCTAAGTCCATCCTTTTTATATGTATGCAATGTGCACACTGCATGTTAAAAAGGGACACTCAATTGCCCTTCTCCCTTTGAGGGCTATTCACCCTCACTAGCCCCCACTGGGCACCCCCTGTATCTGCACCCAGTTTCAGACAATATGGTTTTCCTCTCAAAGCTGGTTTTTCAGGAGGTGTCCAACAATATTTGTAAGAGCGGTTATATCTCAAGACACTTTTGAAGAAGTCTTTTGGAAGGTCCCAGGAGCCGGAAAAAAAAATGCATCACAACATTTAGAGGAGTGAAAAACTGGAACCTTCTCTCTGCAATCTGATTTACACCTTTTTAGTTCAGCCGCTGCATTTTGGGTCAGTTTGCATCAAATCTGTTAAAGCAATAATAACGTGTGTGAAATAGAATGAATTTGCAGCCGGAAAGATTGAAAAGCCACCGAGAAAAATGGAGCTGGAGGAAAATTTGAACGGAAATCTATTCAAATGGTTTCTCTGTTTCCAGAAATATGTAACAGTAACAGAGTTGGAAGGGACCTTGGAGGTCATCTAGTCCAACCCCCTGCTCACGCAGGATTTGAACCGCCGAACTGCCGACCTTTCTAATCAACAAGCTCAGTGTCTTAGCCACTGAGCCACCTAGTCAGGTGCCCTTCAGCTCCAAGGACAGTTTTTTCCCCCAACGCCATCACTCTGCTAAAGAAATAATTCCCTCAACACTGTCAAACTATTCACTAAGTCTGCACTACTATTAATCTTCTCATCATTCCCAGCACCCATCTCCTCCCACTTATGACTGTATGACTGTAACCTTTTTTTTTTTTTTTGTTTTTTTTTAAATTTGATTTATATGCCGCCCTTCTCCGGAGACTCAGGGCGGCTTACAATGCGTTAAGCAATAGCCTTCATACTTTTTGTATATTTATACAAAGTCAGCTTATTGCCCCCACAAACTGGGTCCTCATTTCACCTAACTTAGAAAGGATGGAAGGCTGAGTCAACCTTGAGCCTTGGAGAGATTCGAACCAGCAGAAATTGCAGGCAGCTGTGTTAATAACAGGGTGCATTAAACCACTGTACTATCAAGGCTCTGTTGCTGGTATCCTTACGATATATATTGACTGTTTCCTAGTATGATTTGATTGCTTATTTGTTCCCTATGACTATCAGTAAGTGTTGTACTTTATGATTCTTGACGAATGTATCTTGTCTTTTTATATACACTGAGAGCGTATGCACCAAAGACAAATTCCTTGTGTGTCCAATCACACTTGGCCAATAAAGAATTCTATTCTATTCTATTCTATTCTATTCTATTCTATTCTATTCTATTCTATTCTATTCTATTCTATTCTGCGACCTTCGGACAAGCAAAGTCAATGGGAAAGCTGGATTCACTCCACAACTGTGCGAATAACTTAACCACGGCAGTGATTATTCATTTAACAACGGTGGCATAAAATGGGGCAAAGCTCACTTAACAACCATCTCACTCAGCAATAGAGATTGTGGGCTCAATTGTGCTCATAGAGCGAGATGTAACTGCATTCCATACTATTTTTTTCTTTCTTTTACGTGCTAATGTTGCATTCTGGGACACATGAAAAATGACTCCGTGTTAGGGGAAAAAAAAAACACCTCACAATAAGCTAGTTGCAAGTTAACCTTTGCCAGAAATGCGACCGTCTTTTTTTTTTCATTTTTTTTTATTTTTTATTATATAAAATACAAAGAAAAAAAGAAAATAGGGAATTAAGGGAGGGAAAGGGAAAGGGGGAAAGGAGGAAAGGAAGATACAAGGGGAAGAGAAAAAGAAAGAAAAGGAGGCATTGACTCCCAACACTTCCTAGCACAGTACAAGATAAACACACTCCAACCTTCAACTTTTTGCTTTTACACATTAATATATCACTAGCCATTGTAGGGACATGGTGGCTCAGTGGCTAAGATGCTGAACTTGTCGATCAAAAGTTTGGCAGTTCAGCGGTTCAAATCCCTAGTGCCGCGTAATGGGCTGAGCTCCCGTTACTTGTCCCAGCTTCTGCCAACCTAGCAGTTCGAAAGCACATAAAAAATGCAAGTAGAAAAAGAGGCACCACCTTTGGTGGGAAGGGAACAGCGTTCCATGCACCTTTGGCGTTGAGTCATGCCGGCCACATGACCACAGAGACTTCTTCGGACAGCGCTGGCTCTTCGGCTTTGAAACGGAGAGGAGCACCACCTCCTAGAGTCGGGAACGACTGGCACATATGTGCGAGGGGAACCTTTACCTTTAGCCATTTATATAACACCAAAACTTTCTAATCAACAAAACCAAGACAGAAGTTTCTTTTTTTTTTTCTTCACAAGCACAAATTCCGGACGTGCTATCCAAATAAGAACATATTTTCCTCTTTAATCAAGTAATCAAATTAACCATTCCTGCTTTATCTTCCTTGGTATGGAAATCATGCATAATTCTATTTGCACCTAGTAATCGTCTCTGTGAGCTGTCACCATTTTTATTGACAAAATTTATTGTATTCTTTCTAATTCTTGGGCCTCATTGAAAAAAAAAAGAGGAAAAAAAACGTTTTGTTTCTTTTTCACCCTCCTCTTTCCTTCAAATTACTAAACTTTTTAATTTTTTTTTAAAACAATGTGATCATCTTTATTTGGGTTTTACAAATGTCCGCCGTCTGTGGGCTCTCGCCTTCTTTTCTTACCGCTTCAAATATCCCCCGGGGTGATTACAATAACACCCTTTTTCATTTTTTAAAAAATGTTTCCCAATCAGAATTTCCTACAGCAGGACGAATGACGGAGGAAACGAAATAACCTTTTTGCTTCATTTGTCAAAATACCCCAAGCTCCCAATTTTGACAGCCATAAAAAAAAAAAGTAAAACCAATATAGAGGTGTAGAAAGTTAGAACCCACTCCTCTTAGAAGAATGAAATATTTTGAGAGACGTTTAAAAAGGCAGAATATTATATTTTCCCTAAAGGAGAAACATGTTTCTAGGAGCCTTGGTAGTACAGTGGTCTAAAGCACCCTGTTATTAAGACCAGCTGTCTGCAATTACTGCAGGTTCGAATTTCCCCAGACTCAAGGTTGATTCAGCCTTCCATCCTTTCTAAGGTAGGTAAATTGAGGACCCAGTTTGTGGGGGCAATTAGCTGACTTTGTATAAATATACAAAAGTATGAAGGCTATTGCTTAGCGCATTGTAAGCCGCCCTGAGTCTCCGGAGAAGGGCGGCATATAAATCAAATTAAAAAAAAAAAAAAGAGAGAGAGAGAAAAATTCAGAGCCTCAGCTCCCTGCCCCCAGCAGATATTTGGTGCCCATTGAGAAGGACTGGGCCAGCCTAGCTACAAGACAAAAGACCTTCAGCTCCAGGGTGATGGGATTAAGAGATGACTCTCCAAGCACATAATAGATTATCTAGCAGCAGGGCTCACAGCGTTACAAAATCTCCTAAGGACATTGCATCAGAGACCAAACTTCAACCAAACTTATCTCAGACAAACACGACCTCATATGGCCCCATCGGAGTCTGACAACAGCCAATAGAATACATGTTCTTGCACAGGAACAGAAAGCTCAAGTGTTTAGCCCAAGAGAGGGTATAAATAAACCTCAGAAACTCAGAGCCCCAGCTCTCTGCCCCCAAGCAGATACTGAGCTGGGGCAGCTTTTAGAAATGCAGTTTTGGTAATCCATTCAAGACAGGATATTTTGAAACTCCCTACAGCAAAGTCTGAACAAAGGCAGATGAGCCCTCACCCAAGAGCCGAAATAGGACGAAAGCCATTTAGCCACAATAGGAATTACCCAACAAGCTTCTTCATTGCATCACCCTCAGAAACGTCAACCAAACTTAGCTCAGACAAACACCTAGGATTTGTACTTTGCCTATAGAGCCAGCTATGACTCCTACATTTATTTTATTTTATTTTATTTTATTTTATTTATCTGATTTCTATACCGCCCTTCTCCAGCAGGACTCAGGGCGGTGAACAGCCGAGATAAAACATAGCATATAAAATTTAAAAACAGTTTAAAAGATATTAAGTAATTTCGGCCCACAATTTAAAACAACCCAGTTAAAACCAATTTCAAATTAAAACTGAAAGGATGGGATCAAGCCAGCCTGGCTAGATGAAATAAATGAGTTTTCAGGGCCCAACGAAAAGTCCGGAGGTCTGGTATCGTGCGTATCTCTGGGGGTAGCTCGTTCCAGAGGGCAGGTGCCGCCACAGAGAAGGCTCTCCCCATGGGGGTCGCCAGCCGACATTGTTTAGCCGACGGCACCCTGAGGAGGTCTTCTCTGTGCGAGCGTGCTGGCCAATGGGAGGCTATTGGCGGCAGAAGGCGGTCTCGTAGATACCCCGGCCCTAAGCCATGGAGTGCTTTAAAAGTGGTCACCAACACCTTGAAACACACTCGGAAGACCACCGGGAGCCAGTGCAGCTCGCGCAGGAGAGGAATCACATGGGAGCGCCCCGTTGCTCCCATAATCCCCCGCGCGGCCGCATTCTGGACCAGCTGGAGCCTCTGGGTGCACCCCAAGGGGAGCCCCATGTAGAGAGCATTGCAGTAGTCGAGGCAGGAAGTGACGAGTGCCTGAGTGACCGTGCGTAGGGAGTCCCGATCCAGAAAGGGACGCAACTGGCGTATTAGGCGGACCTGATAAAAAGCCCCCCTGGCCACGGCCGTCATATGCTCTTCTAAGGACAGCCATGCATCCAGGAGGACGCCCAAGTTGCGAGCTCTCTCCGTGGAGGCCAGAGGCAGAGACTCAGCCAGGGCCTTCAGAACCTCCAGAGGCTCCTTCGAGAGTAAGGCTTGAGGATAATTGGCCACTCCCTTAGCCTATTTAAGTCACATGCGGTTAGTAAGTTTCTTGCTGGAAACAACTTGTAATTATCATCAGAGCATTTTTGGAACAGACTTATCGTATCTTGTTTTTCTGGGCTGGTTGCCAATGTTTCCCGGACTTTGGTTTATTCTTGCTACTTAATAAATTCGATAAGGACCATTGGTGTGTGTCAATATCCTTGGAAATCCGGAGCTGGGGCAGAACAGGCAAGTAGATTTCACCCCTGAGAACAAAGCAATATTATCATTAGTTGGGATCTCTAATATTGTGCTCTGCGAGGGAGATGGGCCGTTTCTTAAATGCGATCAATAAAAGAAAATTAATAAAACAATGAATTGACTTTCGAGGAAGCCGCTTCTGAAATCCGTTAGAATTGGTTGGGCTAACAATGGGAGAAATGGCACACACAGCCAGCGTGCATTCATACGATGTGGTCTTTGTTTACAACAGCTTCCTCTGGGGACAAATTTATTTTGTGTATTAATTTTGTTCCTAGAAAATGATTGATTTTTTGCAAACGCTGGTGCTCTTCTGAATTACATACTAATGGCTTGGAAACTAACAGGAGGACAATGGGAACGAATATTGCTATACTTTTATGATTACACGCACACAAAAAAACGACACGACAAATTTAGAAGGACACCCCTTCTCTGTCATTCTTCTACATTCAAACACAAGGAATCCTGATCGCCGACCATTTAGAAATGCAGCTTTATAGTTTATAGTTTCCCATTGTTTCCTACTGTTAAGCAAACTAAATGTTAATAATTTAATTGTATGACAAGACCTGAATAAATATGCAAGGCTTTTGTTGACTATAAGAGAGAGGCATGCTTTGTGAATTAATCATTTTCTCTCCTACTTTTTCCAAGTCCTACAAATGTTTTTGTGACCTTCCAATGGAGATTAAGCTGTGGGGTCCTTGAAGCTCTCTGAGCTTGGTTTTTTTTTCGGCAGACGTTTCATTATCCAACTAGGTAACATCATCAGTGCTAGAAGGGAGTGGGGTTTGCTCTCATTTTATAGACCAGTGGCTGGCCCTGCCAGTGTTAGAGAGAGTGTTGAATAGGCTGGCAGAGCACACTATCAATCAGAACACATGATAAAAAAATTCCTTAATTTCACAACAGAAGGACAACCATAGTTTTGTGGGAAGCCCTCCCCCACTCCTAGAAGAATGAAATATTTTGAGGAATATTAAAAAGGCAGAATATTATATTTCCTCAAAGGGAGAAATGGAAATGAATGTTTTTTTAGAGATGAAAGCAGCCCCCACTTTTTCTTAATAGCCCACAGCAGATGCCAGCACTTAAGAGATAAAGAGCTTATTGAAAAAAAGAAGCCAGCTATCTAGATGGCTCTATCCATAAGCAAAGCAAATAGCACAAGCAGAAATCCATTCAAGACAGGGTATTTCGAAAGTACTTGCGGCATAGTTTGTTTTATTGTTTTATTGGATTTACAGCTAACAAAGGCAGAATGATAGGATTAGAAGCAGCCCCTCACCCAAGATCCAACACAGGATGAAAGCCATTAGCTACAATAGGAATTGCCCCTTTCAGAACACAAGTCCCTTCATTGCAGTCTAAACTTCAAAGTCACAGAAACCTGGGAGCTCAGATAAACAATAAGCCAGAGGTTGACCAGATTAGCTCAGACAAGCACCTAGGATTTGCATTTCCTCTTTTGCCTATAGAGCCAGCTATGACCCCTACATAACCCCTACATGACCCCCATAGGAATCTAACAACAGCCAATAGAATATTAAAGGACATGTTCTTGCACAGGAACAGGAAGCTCAAATACAAAGCCCAAAACAAGGTATAAAAACCCACCCACTCTCAACTCCATTTTGTCAGCTGCCCAGAATCACGTGTGATTCTGCTTCATCAATAAGCCATCTTTCCAATCAGCCTCCATGTTTCCAGTGTCTTTCTCCCAGCTTGGACCTGAACCAGATGGATTTTCCTTCCAATAGTTTCATCTGGGAAACTGTGAGCATCCTAGACCGAACCAAATCCAAAAATGCTAGAGAATACCCGGAAGTCTGCCATTTAGCCAAATCAGCCATCAACGGATACATAGAGATAAACAACATCTATACATGTTAGAAGTTCTGTCTATATAGAGCACCACAGAGCCAACAAAGAGTACAGTCACCATGTGCTTTACTGCTCAACTGCTGTAACTGTATCAGGAAATAGGGAAACTACTGAAAACAAAAGGGCATGGAGTATACACCATAGATTCATACTTGTGAATGCTGCCATCTGCTGGCTGAATACTATTATAGTTGTTGCATAAAAATACTGTACATTCCAACCAGTGGTGAAATCCAATTTTTTTTATTACCGGTTCTGTGGGCGTGGCTTGGTGGGTGTGGTGTGGCTCAGTGGGTGTGGCAGGGGAAGGATACTGCAAAATCTCCATTTCCACCCCACTCCAGGGGAAGGATACTGCAAAATCCCCATTCCCACTCCATTCCAGGGGAAGAATACTGCAAAATCTCCATTCCCACCCCACTCCAGGGGAAGGATACTGCAAAATCTCCATTCCCACCCCACTCCAGGGGAAGGATACTGCAAAATCTCCATTCCCAACCCACTCTGGGGCCAGCCAGAGGTGGCATTTGCCAGTTCTCTGAACTACTCAAAATTTCCACTACCGGTTCTCCGAACGACTCAAAATTTCCACTACCAGTTCTCCAGAACCTGTCAGAACCTGCTGGATTTCACCTCTGATTCCAACAACGAATTCCAGCAATAAGCCATTCAAAAGAAACAATCAAAAACAACCGAAAAGAACCCAAAACTTCAGAACACCTCCTTGCCAACAAACGACGTCCAAATGAACAAAAATTAACACTAGGGGGTAATACAAGACCAACCATAAAAAACTACACAATATCATTACTCCACTTGCTTCTAGTGCTGATGTTACTCAGTTTTTTTTTTTTAAATTTGATTTATATGCCGCCCTTCTCCGGAGACTCAGGGCGCTACAATGCGCTAAGCAGTAGCCTTCATACTTTTGTATATTTATACAAAGTCAGCTTATTGCCCCCACAAACCGGGTCCTGATTTTACCTACCTTAGAAAGGATGGAAGGCTGAGTCAACCTTGAGCCTGGCGAGATTCGAACCTGCAGTAATTGCAGGCAGCTGGCAGTTTGGGGTAATGTAACATCGGCACGAAAGCAACCAAGCTCTACTGTACTTTCAAGATCTACTTTTAAGTCAGTGGTGGGTTGCCCCCAGTTCGGACCAGTTCTATAGAACCGGTAGTAAAACCGGAGGGAGGCTCCACCCACCGACCCCGACGTCATCAGAATGCTTCTGCGCATGCGCGGCCCCGTTGCAAACCGGTAGTAAAGGTAAGTAGAACCGACCCCTGTTTTAAGTACCGTCAAAGCTTCCGCAACCTCATCTACACAACTCAAGGAGTTGGACGCCGTTAGGAACTCCTCACAGACGGGTGAAATGTTTTTCAAAACTTTACCGAAAGAAGCCAAAGGGGAATGTAGAGCTTTTCCATCAAAGTGTTTGGAGAACAAAAGCCCCGGAGATGTGATGGGTGGGAAGGACACGCTTCTCTTTGCTACGCAGGAGTTGCCGCAGAAAAGAAAGTGGGACACTTTTAACCCCTGTCAATCTCCTGTCTGACTCCCCAACTACAACATGGCTTCTAGCAACTGACAGCTTTTTATTGTGCAAGAACATTTAAAAAAAAAAAAAGTCTTTTCTTTTTCCCTGTCTGGTTTTTTTTATTTTAACCACGTTTATCCGTGAAGAAAACTTGTCCGTGTCGGTCCAGGATGTGTAGGCGCTCGGGATTAATTGGAGGCCGTTTTGTGTGTACGTTTGGGGGCCAGGTTTCGGTCCGCAAATTTGAGTTTTAAGGCATTAAAAATAGATATCCTTTTTAAATTCCTTTTCCTTAATACGTGGGGGGTCTGATGTGTACATTTCCTCCGTGCCTTGTTCTGTTTAAAATGATCTCCCAAAGAAACCTTCCCTTTAAAGTACAGGTTTCCGATCCAGGTTTTAACATTTAATTTTCCCCTTGGAAGAAAGAGGAGGAGAAGGAAGAGGAAATGAAAGCATAATCATAATTTCTTCTCTTTAAATAGAACTTCTAGTTACATTCTGTTTCAGATGTTTCCCTTCTTTCTTCCCTTCCTCCCTCTTCCTCTTCTCTCTTCCTCCCTTCTTTCTCCCTCCCTTTCTTTTCTCCTTCCCTTCCTCCTCTTTTTCTCCCTCCCTCCTCTTCCTTCTTCCTTTCTTCCTTCCCCCTTTCTTTCCTTCCTTCCTTCCCTCCCTCTTTCTCTCTCAGGTGACCCTGAGGACTACAGATAAACCTCCAAGTGTCCTCAATGAGTCCCTAAAAGGATGCAAATGACCAGCTGTCTGCAAGGAGTATAAATCCTTCCATTCCCCACCATTCAGTCAGAGCTGAAGAAGCTTCTTGGATGAGAAGTGAAACGTCTTCAAAGAAAAACCAGAAAGTCCAGTTGCCTCTTGAAAAAGCACCTTTGGGACAACTAGGACCTGGATGATGGAGAATCTCCATAGACATTTGGGCTCAATTGTGATTGTAAATCAAGGACTACCTATAGTCAAGACTTGAACTCATGATGCAATGTCATTGGAGAGCCCCCCCCCCCCACGAACCCTTGAAGTGATCCTTGCTGATATCTGTCCCAATGGATCATGAAGTGTCTCCTGACAAGACAGGTGAACTCTGGGTGTGTTGCAAATTTATGAAGCTAAGGGAGTCATTGTGATATGTTGTAATACAGCATAAAAAGGTAAAGGTAAAGGTTCCCCTTGCACCTATGTGCTAGTCGTTCCTGACTCTAGGGGGCGGTGCTCATCTCCATTTCAAAGCCAAAGAGCCAGCACTGTCCGAAGACGTCTCCGTGGTCATGTGGCCGGCATGACTCAATGCCAAAGGCGCACGGAACGCTGTTCCCTTCCCACCAAAGGTGGTTCCTATTTTTCTACTTGCATTTTTTACCTGCTTTCGAACTGCTAGGTTGGCAGAAGCTGGGACAAGTAACGGGAGCTCACCCTGTTATGCGGCAGTGGGGATTCGAACCACTGAACTGCTGACCTTTTGATCAACAAGCTCAGCGTCTTAGCCACTGAGCCACCGCAGCCCTGTAATACAGCATAGAGTGTGTTAAAACAACGACAATAAACCAACATAGCTTCATAATCCGTTTTAGATGACCAGAGATGAAGTTTTTCAAAGCAGGAAAGACAGTGGTTCTCACAAGAGTCCTCAGTTACTACTAATAAAAAAAAATCTGTCCTAGGCACTACTGCACAATTCTTTTGCGCTCCTCGTGAGTTGAGCATCTGCAATAGTAAGTATAGGAATAATTTTCCACTATTGGGAATAGATTAAGTGCCTCAACCTATAATTGCACACATACATTAACCCACTTCTTCTGTGTCTGAAAATTGGGGAGAGGGGAAAAAAGAGAGAGGGGGGAGAGGAAGAAAGAGAGAGAAGAGAGTGAGAGAGAGAGAGAGAGAGTGTGAGAGAGAATGAATGAGAAGGAAAGAGAAAGAAAGAAAGAAAGAAAGAAAGAAAGAAAGAAAGAAAGAAAGAGGAAGATGAAAAAAGAGGGAGGGAGAAGAAGAGAGAGAAGGAATGAGAAGGAAAGAAAGAGAAAGAAAGAAAGAAAGAGAGAAAGAGAGAAAGAGAGAAAGAAAGAAAGAAAGAAAGAAAGAAAGAAAGAAAGAGGAAGATAAAAAAAGGGAGGGAGAGGAAGAGAGAGAAGGAATGAGAAGGAAAGAAAGAGAAAGAAAGAGAGAGAGAGAGAAAGACAGAAAGGAAGGAAGGAAGGAAAAAAGGGGACAAGAGAGAAAGAGAGAGAAAAAAGTCAGAGAAAGAAAGAAAATGACAGGGGGAAGAAGAGAGAGAGGTGAGAGAAACAGACAGGAGAGAAAGAGTAGAGAAAGAAAGGAAAAAAGAAAAAGGAAGGAAGGAAGGAGACAGGGAGAAAGAGAAAGAAAGTCAGAGAAAAAAAAAGGGAGAGAGAGAGGGAGAGGGGGAGAGGGGGAGAGAGAGAGAGAGAGAGAGAGAGAGAGAGAGAGAGAGAGAGAGAGAGAGAAGATGGGAGGGAAAACGGTGTGCTTGATTGGGGAACTGCCTAACCAAGACTTATTTCCGAAGCTGCTATCCAGGAGCAACTTAAGTGGGGAGACAATTACAGAGATAAGATGCCGTTTTAGCAATTGAACATCTGTATGTCAAGCTGGCTAAATCAAATCCATGTCGGCCTCTTAAGCGAAGACCAATCCAATTGGAAGCGTGTGGCAGAAGACGGCCGATGAGATAAGGCCAACCACTTTGGGATGGGCTCACCTGGCTAATTTCTTCCATGTTTTAAACACCACCTTTACCTTCACCCAAGAGAATGTCCTTCTCAGAGGCCAGAATCTATGTGGCAGAATCTCTCTCTCTCTCTCTCCTCTCTCTCTTTTCTCTGACCAACACTATATAGCCAAAGAAATTTGCTTTACATGACAACACTTCAAAGTATAAAATATAAAATATTTTTATATATAGAATAGGAAATAGAGAAGAGAGAAGAGAGAAGAGGAATAGAATAGAATAACAGAGTTGGAAGGGATCTTGGAGGTCTTCTAGTCCAACCCCCTGCTTAGGCAGGATACCCTACACCAGTGATGGCAAACCTTTTAGACGCCGAGTACCCAAACTGCGCATCGCACATGCCCAAATTGAAAGGTGCACATGCGCAGACATGCTCATGCGCAGCAGGGACCGGAAGACGAGCTGGCCGGCGTGAAGCAGGGCATCCCAACACCGGGCAGCGCGGCAAGAGGTAAGATCCTTTTCTTTTGTGAGCTTTTGTTTCGTCGTTTGCAGGGAAACAGAAGCTCACGAAAGAAACGCCATGGAGGTCTGGCCTGGGACGACGGCGCATATGCCAGCAGAGAGGGGCTCTGTGTTTAGGGTCCTACACCACTTCAGACAAATTCTTATCCAACCTCTCCTTAAAAACTTCCAGTGTTGGAGCATTCACAACTTCTGGAGGCAAGTCGTTCCACTGATTAAGGAAATTTCTCCTTCATTCCAGGTTGCTTCTCTCCTTGATTAGTTTCTACCCATATTGTATTTATATAAGAGTATAAAGTAAAGAGTGAAGCCAATGAACACTGTCTTGACCTCTGCAGATCCAAAAAGGGAATGAGCCAGTGGTGAAATCTAAAATTTGTTACTACTGGTTCTGTGGGCGTGGCTTGGTGGTGGTGGGGGTAATGTGACTGGGTGGGTGTGGCCAATTTTTTTTTTAACTTTTAAAACCATTTTTTCTACAGCCTCTTTGGCGAAGAGGTTGTAAAAATTTGCTTTCAAAAGGCTCTGACGATCCCAGCTGAGTTGCCTGATTGGCAGAGGCTTTTTTTCTTTTAAGAGCCTTTGATGATCCCAGCTGAGCCGCGCAATCATCAGAGGCTTTTTTTTTTACTTTTAAAAGCATTTTTTTGGCTGAAGAGGTTGTAGAAAAAATGCTTTTAAAAGTAAAAAAAAAAGCCTCTGATGATTGTGCGGCTCAGCTGGGCATGGAAAGGGGGGGCAGGGATTTTTGCTACCGGTTCTCCGAACCACCCGCCTCCATCGCTACCGGATCGGGCAATCTGGTCTGAACTGGGAGCATTTCACCCCTGGAATGAGCTTTGAACCTTGAAGATGGTTCCCAGTTTGTGGGGGCAATAAGCTGACTTTGTATAAATATACAAAAGTATGAAGGCTATTGCTTAACACATTGCAAGCCGCCCTGAGTCTCCGGAGAAGGGCGGCATATAAAATCAAATTAAACAACAAAAAAAAAGATATCCCCCCTGCCACCTCCCCCCCCCTCCCATCAAGATGCAAAAAAGGGAAAATTTTCAGGTAGTCCTTGACTTAAACAACCATTCCTTTAGTGACCTTTTTTCAAAGTTGAAAAAAAATGATCTTTTTTCACACATATGACCGTTGCAGCATCCCCATGGTCACGTGATCAAAATCCAGATGCTTGGCATAATTGGCATGTACTTATGACGGTTGTAATGTCCTGGGGCCACGTGATCCCCTTTTGTGACCTTCTGATGAGCAAAGTCAATGGGGAAGGAAGCCAGATTCATTTAACAACCGTGTTACTAACTGAACAGGTGCAGGGATTCATCTAAGAACTGTGGCAAGATAAGTGTCAACTCGCAAAGCATCCCTGGCCTGCTCTTAAGTCACCATAGGCAAAGGGGATGGGAAAACCGGCGAAACAGCATGGCAGCCAAAAACAAAAGCACATTCCAGACATATCTCTCTCAAGGCTGTCTACCAGGGTTACCCACAGCAGCCGGTGGGGAGTGATCTCTACAACCCGCAAAATTGCTCCGTTGGCGAATGTGACTGATGACACACCCTGGGGGAAGGGGGGAAACAGGGTCATGCTTGGGTCGCAAATTACGTGGGGTCAGAGTTGGCTTCGTGCCAACATGAATTTCTGGATTTTTTTTGAAGCTTGGCTCGAGGCTCATGATTTAATTAGGGCATCCGTTGGAACCCTGACAATAGATTGTAAAATAGGGCAAAACTCACTTCACAACTGTCCTGCTTAGCAATGGAAATTTGGGGCTCAATCGTGGCCGTAAGTCGAGGACTACCCATGTATCAGCTCTCTCTCTCTTTCTCTCTAGCTACAACCTTATCAATCTCACTTGAATCAAAGAGCTTCGAGATAGCTTTCTAAACCACATTCTCTCACCTTTGCACGTCAAATTCCTGAAGCCTCTTTAATCTTTCATTCCCCGTTTAATTTTTAAAATCTGATTCGGTCATTACCATAAACATTAAACAATATTTCCTGTTTAAATATGAATGGGCGGCATGATTTGATGGAAACGGAAGCGTTCAGATGGCTAATGCGTTTTATTTCAGCCGTTGAGTTTGACTATTATTTCCCGTCCAGCTGCTGCTGCCTCCCAGGGACCCTCCAGGAGGAAATTTCTCAAAGGACACAGCTGGAGAAAGATGGGATGGGATCTTTCTACTTAGAGATACCCCCCAAAAAATCACGTGACGTATTGGTATCATTTTATAAAACCTTAAAATTGGAAGACTGCATCCAGTTCTGGTCACCACATCACAGAAAAGACGTTGAGACTTTGGAAAAAGTGCAGAAAAGAGCAGCAAAGATGATGAGGAGGACTGGAGGCTAAGACATATGAAGAACGGTTGCAGGAACTGGGTATGTCTAGTCTGATGAAAAGAAGGACTAGGGGTGACAGGAGAGCAGTCTTCCAATATCTCAGGGGCTGCCCCAAAGAAGAGGGAGTCAAGCTCTTCTCCAAAGCACCTGAGGGCAAGACAAGAAGCAATGGGTGTAAGCTAACCAAGGAAAAAAGCAACCTAGAACTTAAGGAGAAACGTCCTAACAATGAGCACAACCATCTGAATGAATTGTCTTGTGGGCGCTCCATCAATGGAGTCTTTTAAGAAGAGACTGGACAGCCATTTGTCTAGTTGGGCTAAAGGTTGGACTAGAAGACCTCCACAGTGCCTTCCTATTGTGGTCCGCCGGCAGCCTGCGGAGCTGGCAGCAGAGTCCTACAGTGAGGAGGTTGGGGAGGACCATGGGCCAGTCCTGGAGTCTGGAGAAGGCTTGGACAAGGGCTCTGCATCAGAGGCAGAGAGGGGGGCCAGGGCCATCTGGGAGGTACGTGCTGCCTCCGGAGCCTCCAGAGTCTGACATCAGAGAGGCAGAGGAACAGGGGGAGCCTGTTCCCAGTGCGCGCATGCGCAGAGCTGCCAGAAGGCAAGAACAGTTAAGACAAAAGGGGCGACTTGGGAGTAAGGTTTGGAGATGACATAAGACATAAAGGAGGAGCAAAGGCACGTGAGCCTTTGCAGGAAGCAACTTTGTTTGATCTGGTCGGTTTAAATTCTGAAGCTCCATTTTGATTCTGCGCTCCATGTGGCCTTGCAAAGCTAATTGCCAATGAGGTCTTTGGCAGCGTGTCAAGGGAGATAAAGGTGGGTGCTTATCAGCCTTATCCCGAAGAGCTGTGGCAGACGTCTGTCGGTCTCTTTACAAACTCTTGGTGATTCAGCACAGGCTGTGAATGAACAGAATTCACAGCCGTTGAAATAAAAAGACGGTTTTTGGGACTAATTGTGTGCTTCTTACTGTCTAGGTCAGAACACTTCCAGCTCTATTCTGATCGATTGATCGATTGATTTTGATCACAATGATCATAAACACAAACAGTAAAAAGTGCAAAGAGGAACTAAGCAACTATCTACGAGACCGCCTTCTGCGCCTTCCCATCGACTGGTACCAGGGGTGGGTTCTAAATTTCTAAATTTCTAAATTCTAAATTTCTAAATTTCTAAATTCTAAATTCTAAATTTCTAAATTTTCTAAATTCTAAATTTCTTTTACTACCAGCTCTGTGGGCGTGGCTTATTTTGTGGGTGTGGCTTGGAGGTCATGTGACTAGGTGGGCGTGGCTAGCTGGTCAGAGTCATTTCTGGAAGGTCCTCGCACTTACTACCAGTCCTCGCACTTACGACCCGACTCATTTGTTTGCTTTTAACACTGATCAGCTGTAGGGCGGCCCTTTGAAGCCCCGCGGCAAGAGTTTAAACAGTTTTTTCCCCTCTAGTCATCAGCTGGGACTCAGGGGGTGGGACCAAATAAAAGGTAAGAATAACGTAGGTGGGGGGGTGGGGGGTGGGAGGGCGGGGGGGGAAGAACCGGTTCAGTGACATCATATAATCACCGCTACCGGCTCGGCCGAACCGGACTGAACTGGGAGAAACTCACCACTGACTGGTTCGTTCCCACAGAGAGGGGCTCCTCCGGGTGCCGTCGGCTAGGCAATGTCGGCTGACGACCCCCAGGGGGAGAACATTCTCTGTGGGGGGCCCTACCCTCTGGAATGAGCTGCCCCCAGAGATTCGTAGGATTCCCGACCTGCGTACCTTTTGTCGCGCCCTAAAAACATTATTATTCCAAGAAGCAGGGCTGGCCTAAATAATAATAATATTTTACTATTTTAATGGGTTGTTTTATTAGAGTTTTTGGCCAATTTATTTAATTGCTTTAAATTGCTTTTAATTTTTATATTGTCATGGTTTTATTTCTGGCTGTACACCGCCCTGAGTCCTTCGGGAGAAGGGCGGTATAGAAATTTAATAAAATAAAATAAATAAATAAAAGATGATCAAAGGCATGGAGACTAACTCAGATGAAGAAAGGTTGGAGGAATTGGGCATGGCCTGTCTAGAGAAAAGAAGGACTAGGGGGGACATGATAGCAGTATTCCAATATATGAGGGGCTGCCACAAAGAAGAGGGGGGAGGGTCAACTTATTTTCCAAAGCACCAGAAAGGAAGACAAGAAACAATGGATGGAAACTAATCAAGGAAAGAAGCAACCTGGAATCAAGGAGAGATTTCCTAACAGTGAGAAGAATTAACCCATGGAACAGCTTGTCACCAGAAGTTGTGGGTGCTTCATGACTGGAGTTCTTAAGAAAAGACTGGACAGCCATCTGTCTCAAATATTATAGGATCCCCTGCTTGAGCAGAGGATTAAACTAGAAGACCTCCAAGGTCTCTTCCAGCTCTATTCTGATAGATTGATAGATTTCAGCCTCTCCTCCAAATTCTAACCATATCTGAGCCTGCTTAGCTTCTGAATCAAGACAGGATTAGCTGGGTGCTGTGGAGACCTATCCTAATTGCAAATTCACTTTTCTGAGTTAGACCCTCCTGCAGCCAACATTAAACCAATAAACTTCATTAACTATCTTCTTCATTAACTCAGCACACTATCTCCACGCTTGGAAAGATCACATTTGAGTGGCCTGTTGGAGGGAAGGTGATGAAATTAGCTGGGTTGGCATTTCCATGTACCTCATTTGCAGTAGGACATTCCATGGATTCTAAGTGCCTATTTATATCGATGTAACATAGATAGACCACAGACACTATATATGTCATTGCTAAGAAGTAAAAAAACAAACAAACAACTTTTTATTAGGGATTTTACCAGAAATATATAACAAAGAACTGCAGTACTTAATTGTGAATCTTCTAACAGCAGCTAGAATTGCATTTGCTAAAAATTGGAAAGAAGAAATGATACCTACGGATGAAGAAATTATTATGAAAATGTTGGACTGTGCCGAAATGAGTAAACTGACATTTGAAATAAGAGAGCAGGAAGAAAAACAATATTATTTGAAATGGGATTTATTTTACCTTTGGGTAGATAATAAAAAATGGTGATATGTAATAAGTAAATGTTGAAATACTTTAAATGATGATACAACTGATATATTTTATATAAGAATACATTTTGGATATGTAGTGATATTGTGAAGAGAGGAGAGGGCACTAGGGATGCAAACTGACCGATGTACTGTCTGTACTTGATTGAATGAATGATGTTTGTATGTTTTCTTTTTCTTTTTCTTTTTGTTTTAAAATAAAAAGACTGAGTAATCAGGAAAAAACAAACAAACAACTTGACGGCACATAATCATACTGCATCCAGTTTTGGTCACCACGTTACGAAAGAGATGTGGAGACTCTAAAAAAAGTGCAGAGAAGAGCAACAAAGATGATGAGGGGACTGGAGGCTCAAATATATGAAGAACGGTTGCAGGAACTGGGAATGCCTAGTTTAATGAAGAGAAGGACTAGGGGAGACATGACAGCAGTCTTCCAATATCTCAGGGGCTGCCTGAGGGAGAGAAGCTCTTCTCCAAAGCCCCTGAGGGCAGGACAAGAAGCAATGGGTGGAAACTAACCAAGGAGAGAAGCAACTTAGAACTAAGGAGAAACTTCCTGACAGAACAATTAACCAGTGGAACAACTTGCCTCCAGAAGTTGTGAATGCTCCAACACTGGAAGTTTTAAAGAGATTGGACAGCCATTTGTCCGAAATGGTATAGGGCCCTGATGGCAAACCTATGGCAGGTGTGCCAGAGGTGGCACACAGAGCTCTCTTTGTGGGCATGCGTGCCATCGCCAGCTGCTCTTCCAGGCCCCAGCGTGCACATGCTCGCTGGACAGCTGTTCTCTTCCGGATTCCGATGCTCCAGTGCACGTATGCGCGCACCAGTTTTGGCACTCAGTGCCGAAAAGGTTAACCGTTACTGGTATAGGGTTTCCTGCCTAAGCAGGGGGTTGGACTAGAAGACCTCCAGAGTCCCTTCCAACTCTATTCTATTCTATTCTATTCTATTCTATTCTATTCTATTCTATTCTATTCTATTCTATTCTATTCTATTCTATTCTATTCTATTCCTTATTCCTTATTCCTTATTCCTTATTCCTTATTCCTTATTCCATTCCACCCTGTCCTGCCCTGCCCTGCCCTGCCCTATCCTATCCTATCCTATCCTATCCTATCCTATCCTATCCTATCCTATCCTATCCTATCCTATCCTATCCCTTATTCTATTCTATTCTATTCTATTCTATTCTATTCTATTCTATTCTATTCTATTCTATTCTATTCTATTCTATTCTATTCTATTCCATTCCATTCTATTTGATTCGATTCCATATTTTCTATTCTATTCTATTCTATTCTATTCTATTCTATTCTATTCTATTCCATTCCATTCCATTCCATTCCATTCCATTCCATTCCATTCTATTTGATTCGATTCCATATTTTCTATTCTATTCTATTCTATTCTATTCTATTCTATTCTATTCTATTCTATTCTATTCTATTCTATTCTATTCTATTCCATTCCATTCCATTCCATTTGATTCGATTCCATATTTTCTATTCTATTCTATTCTATTCTATTCTATTCTATTCTATTCTATTCTATTCTATTCTATTCTATTCTATTCCATTCCATTCCATTTGATTCGATTCCATATTTTCTATTCTATTCTATTCTATTCTATTCTATTCTATTCTATTCTATTCTATTCTATTCTATTCTATTCTATTCTATTCTATTCTATTCCAGCCTTCACCCAAGCTACAGATATTCACCACTATTGCAAAAAAACATGTTTCTATTAGGGAACAGAGATAATATTACATTAGTGAGGAGCACTTTTAAAATAGATCTGTATGTACCAGAAAGCATGTACCACATTTTCTATATCCCGGGTCTATTGAAAAGGAACTCAATCCTGAATTTAAAACACCCAACTCAGAGAAACAGCTCTTTATGTGAGTCCTTTATCGCATCCTCAAAAAAAGCTTAAAATGTCCCATTTAAAAGGAGCTATTTTTTAAAGAGGGTCTTCCATTTGGATTTTTTAAAAATGCATGCAAAGTCACCTAAAATTATTTTATGAAAGCATCTTCGTATTGGAAGGAAATTGGATGATGCAATTAGAAAAAAAAAACTGGAATAGTAATGAAAGCGATCATTTATCTACATGGTGGATGCATTGAAACTAGAATATTCATAGCTCAGGGTTGAAAGGAGGAGTCCTTGGTGCTCTCGGAACTTGGTTGTTTTCTTGCAGACATCTTTTTACCCAACTAGGTAACATCATCAGCGCTACAAAGGAGTGAGGTTTGCTCTGTTTATGTACAACTAACTTGTCCTGTCATTGTTGGTGGGAATATTTTACTGGTTTCTTGATTGAGCTGTTGTTGGCTGTTTGATTTGTTTGTCTGAGTTGGTAGTTCCTTGATTGGGGTATTGTTTATTCTTTACTGTTAATTATTGCTGGTCTTTACTCAGACAAATTGGCCATCAACAGGCACATAGAATTAAACAACGTCTACACACCATTCAAAAGAGACAAGAAGCTAAAAATGTAACCAAAAGACCCAAATGTCTCTTCACTGGCCATCAACACCCAGATAAGCAGAGATTGACACCAAGATTAATATTAGACCCACAATCAAACAGTAAATAATATTTCAATCAAGGGCATTTCCAACTATTCCACTCATCGCATTCTACCTCTTTAGGGTCTAGACCGAAAAGGGTTAAGCTAAGAAACAAGAATCTGAAATCACTGATCGTGTGTGAATTTCGAAAGTAAATTTACAACACAAGGGCGCATCTATATATAGACAGTTTAAAGTGCACAACGTTGTCCATTCCCCGATGGAGAGAGGAGGCAGCCTCCCTCCTGCGTAGAGTTTGCTGCAATTTGCTGCAATCTTTTTTTTTGTAAGTCAATAATGACTTGATGGCAGCTAATCAATTCCTTTTATCAATCTCAGAAATAATTTGCTAAGAAGCAAAGACGGAAGAGCTTTGAAGTGACCATCAACCTCCCGGCTAAGGAAAACTCATCCCTTCAATGTCAAGATGGGCCTTTTTCTTTGGCAATAAATACAACAAAGGCCGATAGCGCCACCGCAGAGTTTAGCTCAGGGATCTCCAATCTTGGCAACTTTAAGACTTGTGGACTTCAACTCCCAGAAGTCCACAAGTCTTAAAGTTGCCAAGATTGGTGACCCCCTGGCTTAGATGGTCGGAGGGTCGCGTCAGTGTATGCAACCCCTCCGAAGACAGGTGTCGTTCACACCTGTCCTCCGCGCAGTTCACTGGGGATCGTGTGAAGTATTAGCACCACTTTACAAAGCCTTGGTAAGAACACACTTGGAATACCGCATCCAATTTTGGTCACCACAATATAATGTGTAGTGTATATTGGAAGTGGTAACCCTTCGAGAGCTGCATACAACGAAACCTCAGAATAGAATAGAATAGAATAGAATAGAATAGAATAGAATAGAATAGGAATAGGAATAGGAATAGGAATAGGAATAGGAATAGGAATAGGAAATAAGAATGGAATGGAGTGGAGTGGAGTGGAGTGGAATGGAATGGAATGGAATGGAATGGAATGGAATAGAATAGAATAGAATAGAATAGAATAGAATAGAATAGGATAGAATAGAATAGAATAGAATAGAATATTGAAATAGAATAAAGAATAGAATAGAGTAGAGTAGAATTACAGGGACGTGGTGGCTAACTGGCTAAGACGCTGAGGTTGTCGATCAAAAGGTCAGCAGTTCAGCGGTTCGAATCCCTAGTGCCACATAACGGGGTGAGCTCCCGTGATTTGTCCCAGCTTCTTCCAACCTAGCAGTTCGAAAGCACATAGAAAAAAATGCAAGTAAAAATAGGGACCACCTTTGGTGGGAAGGGAACAGCGTTCCATGTGCCTTTGGCATTGAGTCATGCTGGCCACATGACCATGGAGACGTCTTCGGCCAGCACTGGCTCTTCGGCTTTGAAACGGAGATGAGCACCGCCCCCTAGAGTGGGGAACGACTAGCACATAGGTGCAAGGGGAACTTTTACCTTTACTAGAGTAGAATAGAATAGAATATTGCAATAGAATAAAGAATAGAACAGAGCAGAACAGAATAATAACTTTATTGCCACTTGAATGTAACTAATCGGCATACATTAAAATGAAATTTCATGGCATAGAGCTCTCAAAGGTCACCACCTACAACATACACTCCATAAACATGACAAAACAAGTAAATAAATAAATGCAAAATTATGCAAGAACCCACGTATATGCTACGACACAGAGAAACAACACAATCTAGTGCGGAAGTATACATCTACATGGCCAGAAAAACGAATCTTGGGACATTCATTTGTCTTCCTGCATTTCTCATTTCGGGCTACTTTGCTCCTGACTGCTATCAATTTAACTTCTTTCTGCCACTCACGGAAGGCGATCGCACCAAGGAGACATCCGAACTATTTCTGTGACAGAAACAGAAATGGCGCATTTTATGTTTCCGGGTGGCATTTGCTATTCTCTGTCTCTGGCTTTTCCATTCCCTGCCACCTTCGCTGCCTTACAGTTAATGGAATTTATGAGAGCGCCTTGCAATTCTCCAAAATTGCCTCGCGTGGTCATTTGAGCAGGCGCCCCGTGAATTATGCAAGAGTCCGTTGCTTTAATTAAAACAAATCGCATTTCCTGCATCAGCCAATTGTATAAATCACTCCCCAAGGTCCGTTCGTGACGCTCCCACATAGCCGGTTCATGAGGGATGTTGACAGCAGACTCCGGTGAAAGGATACACGCAAACACACACTGGGGCAGGCCAAGACACACACTTGGGGGTCTCTTGTGTGTTTTTAAATACCTCCCTTTTGATAACAGGTAGTCCTTGACTTACAAAAGTTTGTTTAGCAACCATTGTGCACCCGTTACACCATTTCCTGAACCGACAATCCCTACTCATGCCCTAGTCCAGGGGTCCCCAACCTTTCGGACATCGGGGACCACTAAATTCATAATTTTAAATACCGCGGAACACTAATATGATCTGATAATGACCGGCTGGGTGGGCGTGGCTAGGTGGTCATGTGATTGAGTGGGCATAGCCAACTCGATGTCACTCGCATCGAGGGGCGCCTCACCGGCCTCTACTCGCCCCTCCCCTCCCAGCCACTCCTCGCCTGCCCACCTGGGCTCCTTAGGGCCCCCACAGGAAACAGTTGTTGGAGCTAGGAAGCCACCGTGAGAAAGAGTTGTCAACACAGCTGGCTCAGTTCAAATTGAATCTGACTGAGAAGGCGGCTCAGCAGAAGCACCTCACTGAGGACTACAAGCACAGGCTTTTCAAGCAGAGGGGAGACCTGCGGGAGTGCAAGGCCAGGTACCGGCGCCTGGAGGCTCAGAGGGCTGAGATGGTCAGCCAGTTCCAGGCCATGATGCAGTCCCACTGGAACGAGGCCCTCCGGCTCTTCGCCACCAGTGGCACTTCCCTCCAGCCTTCGCCCAAAGCCCCACACCAGGAGGCCGAAGCAGACCCCGAGTCGGAATTTCTGCCCCACTCCGACCCACAAAAAAAGACCCCAAAGGTTTTGGCAAGCTTTTTGCCATCGTGTGCCAAAAGTGGGGGGAGCGCAGGGGGGTGCTCCCACCCATAATTCAATGCCCCCCCACATGTGTACGCGATACCCTGTGCTCCCCCTGCTTTTGGCACGCGATGGCCCGGTGGGCCCGGTAGGCCTGTTTTTTGTCCTCCCCAGGCTCCAGAGACTTTCTTGGAGCGTGGGGACGGTGAAAACTGCCTTCCCCATCACCAGAGGAGGCCCTCTGGAGGCCGGAAACGGCCCGTTTCCCAACTTCCGGTAGGCCCGGAAGGCCTGAAAATTAGCTGGATGGCGTGCACATCCATGCTGGAACTGAGCTAGGGCAATGCTCATGTGCCCACAGATATGCCTCCGCATGCCACGCGTGCCATAGATTCACCATCACGGTTCTAGGAAGATACACCTGGTGGGAACCAGAAGAAGGGCCTTCTCTGTGGTGGCTCCCTCTCTCTGGAACATCTTCCCCCCAGAGATTAGAATGGCCCCCACTCTAACACCCTTCCGGAAGGCGCTGAAGTCCTGGTTCTGCCAGCAGGCCTGGGGAATCCGGATCGGGATGGAGCCCATTAAATGGCTCGTGTGATGTGTTGTCGCCGGGGCAGGGTGTGTGTGTGTGTGTGTGTGATTTTATTTTATTATTTTAGTATATATGATTCTTTTATTAGTTTTATCGCTTTTTAGATGATGTTTTTATATCTTTGTAAGCCGCCTTGCGTCGCCATGTGCGAATAGGCGGCAACGTAAATCTCCATAAATAAATAAATAAATAAATAAATAAATAAATAAATAAATTCAAAGTTGCAATGGCACTGAAAAAAAGGTTTTTTCACAGTTATTTGCAGCCTCCCGATGATCGTGGAATCAAAATTCAGATGATTGGCAGCTGTTGACTCAGGACCGGTTTTCACACTTAAAGACCGTTGCAGCATCCCCACAGTCATGTGATCCAAATTCAGAAGGCTTGGCAACTGGCATGTACTTGCGACTGTTGCATTGTCCCCGGGGGGGGGTGTCACGTGATCCCCCTTTTGCAACCTTCTGACGAGCAAAGTCCATGGGGAAGCCAGATTCGCTTAATGACTGTGTGACTAACTTATCAGTGGCAGTGATTCATTTAACAACCATGACTTGAAAAGTTGTCAAATGGGGTTAACAAACGTCTCGCTTAACGACAGAAAATCTGGGCTCCGTTGTTGTCATGAGCCGAGGGCTACCGGTATTCGGCATGATAAAATAGATAACAGACCTTCTATACAGGTAGTCCTCGACTTACGACCACAACGGAGCCCAACATTTCACGTTGTTAAGCGAGACATTTGTTAAGTGAGTTTGGCCCCGTTCTACGACCTTTCTTGCCTTGGTTGTTAAGTGAATCCGGCTTTTCCTGTCGGCTTTGCTTGTCAGAAGGTCACAAAAAGGGGATCGCATGGACACTGCGACCGTCATAAATGCGAACCAGTTGCCAAGCACCTGAATTTTCATTACGGGATCATTGTGGGGATGCTACGACTGGTCGTAAGGGTGAAAAATGCTCCTAAGTCCCTTCGTTCGGTGCCGTTGTAACTGAACGGTCGCTAAACGAATTGTTGTAATTCGAGGACTACCTGTATTGTGTCCTTTTTTTCCTCCCATTGTGGTCAGGGGTAAGAATTCTGGGTCACCAAGAAGGACCCCAAAGCCACTTCAGTTATGACAAACAAAATAACAACATTGTTTTTTCCCCTTTTCTTTGTTTTTAAGGCTAAGAAGGGACCCAGAGGGATTTCTCATGCTTTACGATATAATTAGATTGGACAACGAAACAATCCGCTTTTTACACCACTGATGTTGACCCCATTTAACAAGGGAAATGACCACTGGGTATTCACAGCTGTGAGTTCAACGGAGAGAGGATGGAGGAGTGGAATGAAAGACAGATCCTCCCCACCCCCGAGAAAGTAGAACACAACGTCTAACTTTGGGGAGGAGTTGTATCGTTATGTCAACGCTGCTCACCACCTCAATCGAATAATACCGAGTTAGACAGAAGGGAGGAGGAGGAGGAGGGGGAGAAGGAGAAGAAGAAAAAGGAGAAGGATGGAAGGGAGAGGGGCAGGAGAAGGAGTAGGGCAAGGAGGAGAAGGAGGAAAAGCTGCTGCAGCAGCAGGAGGAGCAGGTGCTGTTGGAGGAGAAGAAGAAGGAGCAGAAGAAGGAGGAAGAGGATGGAAAGGAGGAGGAGGAAGGAGAAGGAGGAGGAAGAACAGGAGGAGGAGGAATAGGTAGAGGAGGAGAAAGAGAAGAAGAAAAAGGAGAAGGATGGAAGGGAGAGGGGCAGGAGAAGGAGCAGGACAAGGAAAAGAAGGAGGAGAAGGAGGAAAAGCTGCAGCAGCAGGAGGAGAAGGAGGTGCTGCTGGAGGAGAAGAAGAAGGAGCAGAAGAAGGAAGAAGAGGATGGAAAGGAGGAGGAGGAAGGAGAAGGAGGAGGAAGAACAGGAGGAGGAGGAATAGGTAGAGGAGGAGAAAGAGAAGAAGAAAAAGGAGAAGGATGGAAGGGAGAGAGGCAGGAGAAGGAGCAGGACAAGGAAAAGAAGGAGAAGAAGGAGGAGAAGGAGGAAAAGCTGCAGCAGCAGGAGGAGAAGGAGGTGCTGCTGGAGAAGAAGAAGAAGGAGCAGAAGGAGGAGGAAGAGGATGGAAAGGAGGAGGAGGAAAAAGAGGCAAAAGAGCAGGAGGAGCAGAACAAGAAGTAGGAGGAGGAAGGAGAAGGAAGAACAGTTAAGAAAAAAAGGGGTAACTTGGGAGTAAGGCTTGGAGATGATTGGCCCGTCCCACAAGACATAAAGGTGGAGCAAAGGGACATGAGCCTTTGCAGGAAGCAACTTTGTTTGTTCTGGTCGGTTTAAATTCTGAAGCTCCTTTTTGACTCTGTGCTCCGTCTGGCCTTGCAAAGCTAATTGCCAATTAGGTCTTTGGCGGTGTGTCAAGGGAGATAAAGGTGGGTGCTTATCAGCATTATCCCGAAGAGCTGTGGCAGATGTCTGTCGGACTCTTTACAAATTCTTGGTGATTCAGCACGGGCTGTGAATAAACAGAATTCACAGCTGTTGAAATAAAAAGAGGGTTTTTGGAACTAATTGTGTGCTTCTTACTGTATCAGGAAGCCTAGGTCAGAACAGACATTCCCACATGATTCGCCAGCCCAGGGATGTCAAACTTGTCAGTGTATAAGAAATTATGAGCTGGGATAGCCATAACAAGAAGTCAGCCAATGGGAACTGTTTGGTGACTAAGAAACAGGATCTGTTTGCTTCTGGATTCTGTGATTTCTGGTTCTAGCTTCTGCTGCATGGGTATTGTATACATGCATCATGTTTTATATTATTGCATGTGAACAAGTTTCTTCTATAAATGAATCCTGCTGAATTATTTACTTGTGTGCTGGTTGGATTGCTGCAAACTCTGAAAAAAAAACTCGATTTCATTGAGGGCCGAATCAGGGCTGTGTTTGACCTTGGGGGCCCAGGGTGGGCGTGGCCAGCTTGACATCACTTGTGCACCTGTGGTGGCCCAAGTGCTCTGCCAGTGAAAACTGGCTCCCGAGCTCTGTTTTCGGCTGCGACGGCCTCCTGCAACCCTCTGCCAGCAAAAACGGAGCTCAGGAAGGCCCCCACGCAGCTCTCACAAGCTCTGTTTTTGCTGGCAGAGGCTCTGTGGGCTGGTCCTTTATTGTTTCCAGGGGGGTCCTGCGGGCCAGATCTAAACACCCCATAAGCTGGCTCCGGCTCCAGCTCCCGGGCTTTGAGTTTGACACCTCTGCGTTAGCCTGTCCTTTCCCACTTCCCTCCTTGAATTCAGGACCACTGTCCTCCCACCTTCCTGACCGAAGCCACTTGGGGTGATGATGGTGACAGAGATGGTAGCAGCTGGTTTCATGCGTTCTGCTAAAAATACTCCAGAAGTGTGTGAAAACTGTGATCCCCTCTCTCTTCGAGGCATGGGGGTTCGAATCAGTCCATCCGAAGAGAGTGCAAAAGACACCGTTCATTGTCCCCTATAGGGCAGCTGTCTTTTTGAATGGCCATCAGCAAATGTTCTCGCACTGCCGTCTGCTCTGCCAAGCCAGAGAGCGAGTTGTTACGCTGAATTATTGAAAAGTGCATTTGAAGGAGCCAAAAAGTATCACTGGTCAAAATCTGTTGAGAATGATGAACCGGAAGGAAGGAAAGTTAGTGGGGTTTTTTAAGGCCATTTTTCCTATTTGGGCAACTCAGAAGGTGCAGTGAAGGGAGAGAGACTGCTGGAGGAATGGAGAGAAGGACAAGGGACATCGGTGGTGAAAAGGATAACGCTGCCATGCATCCCAAAGGTGCTTTTTCAGGAGGCAACTGGACTTCCTTGTTTTTTTTTTCTTCTGAAGATGTTTCACTTCTCATCCAAGAAGCTTCTTCAGCTCTGACAGGATAGTGGGGGAACTGAAGAGCTGAAGGAGCTTCTTGGATGAGAAGTGAAACATCTTCAGAAGAAAAACAAGATAGTCCAGTTGCCTTCTGAAAAAGCACTTTGGAACAACTGTGTCCTGGATGACCGAGAATCTCTACACACTTTTAACAGTGGTGGGTTGCTACCACTTGGATTGGGCAAACTGGTAGCGGCAACAGGAGGCTCCGCCCACCTGACCAAACATCTCTGTGCATGCGAGCGAACTGGTAGCGACGAGATTTGAATCCAACTACTGGCTTTTAGCTATACAATTTGGGATGAGCACCCTTGGATTGGTGTGGAAGTATGAACGGATTTCCAGAGGGAAAAATTGTAGACTGCAGGAACCTGGAGCACTACTCAGGTGACCCTGAGGACACAGATAGACCTCCACGTGGCCTCAAGGACCCTCTAAAAGGATGCAAAGGACCAGCTGTCCACAAGGAGCATAAATCCTTCCATTCCCCATCATCCAGTCAGAGCTGAAGAAGCTTCTTGGATGAGAAGCGAAACCTCTTCAAAAGAAAAAAACAAGGAAGCCCAGTTGCCTCTTGAAAAAAGCATCTTTGGAACAACTATGACCTGGAGGACTAAAAATCTCTACAAACTGCCATGCATCAAAAACATTTCGGAAACAACCAGCAGACTATTACAACCACAAGGCATCCCTGTAGCACAGAAACCAACTAAAGTGCTCCAAAATAACTGAAGTGAGCCAAAAAAAGACCCAGTAGCCCAAGAAGAAAAAGTGGGAACCATTTACAATATACAGTGTAAGAACCACAACAGAAACTGTGTAGAATAAAGAGACAGAAGAGTAGCAGAAAAACATCCATAAACACCAGTTAGGTGTTTAAAGACATGACGTAAACTCCTTAATTGCATAACACATGGATAGACTTCACCATAGTTTCAACTGGGAGATGGTAGTTATCCTAGACAAGCTAAATTCAAAAATACTAGAGGGATCCAGGGAGCTTGGCAGTTAGAGAAATCAGCCATCAACAGACACATACTGTAGAAGCCAAGGGTGAAAATCAGCAGGTTCTGATAGGTTCTGGAGAACCAGTAGTGGAAATTTTGAGTAGTTTGGAGAATTGGCAAATAACACCTCTGGCTGGCCCCAGAGTGGGGTGGGAATGGAGATTTTGCAATATCCTTCTCCCAGGAGTGGGGAGGGAATGGGGATTTTGCAATATCCTTCCCTCAGGAGTGGGGAGGGAATGGGGATTTTGCAGTATCCTTCCCCTGCCATGCCCACCAAGCCACGCCCACCAAGCCACACCATGCCCACCAAGCCACGTCCACAGAACCGGTAGTAAAAAAAAATTGGATTTCACCACTGATAGTGGCAAACAACATCTACACAGCATTCAAAAGAAGCAATAAAAAAAAAAAGGGCAAGACCACAACCCCACCAGGAATCAACAGCCAGATAAATAGAGATTAACACCAAGTAGTAGAAGTTTCTGGACTGTGCAGTACACATTAAGGAAGACAGAACCTTTAACATTGAAGCTTTACAGAAAATTCACACACAGAGTTCATATTTACATTAGATTCTCACCACCCACAGGAGCACAAAATGGGAGTCATCAGAACCCTACACCACCGAGGTGAAGGCCTGCCTAACCAGCAAAGATGGGAATGAAAACACATCAAGGAAACCCTCAAAATGTGTGGTGATCCCGAGTGGGCCTTCATCAAATCTCAAAAATTACTCTACAAGAGCTCCTCCATAACAGACAGTGAAGAGAACAATAAGCAAAGCAATGTTGTTATTCCATACATTGCAGGAATGTCTGAAAAGCTCAGGAGGATCGTCAGTCAACACAACATACACAATGTGCACACTTTAAACTCAAGAATACACTAAGGCAGAAGCTTGTCCACCCCAGGGATAAAACACCCAGACACAAACTGAGCAATGTGGCATATGCACTGCAGTACAATGCAACGAGATGTGCAGATCTGTACATTGGGGAAACAAAACAACCACTTCAAAAACGCATGGCACGACATAGGAGAACAAACCCATCAGGATAAGATTCAGCAGTCCAGCTGCATTCAAAAGACAAAGGCCACATTTTGGACAGAGAGGACCGCTGGTTTGAAAGAAGGGTCAAAGAGGCCATCTACATTATGTCAAAGTTGAACAGCTCTCTCTCAACGGGGGGGGGGGGGGGATACGACATCATCTATCTCCTGTCTACAATGTGGTCCTTTCAGCAGTTCCAAAAGGGATTTGCATCCATTTGCACTATTCAAGTGACCCTGAGGTCACGGATAAAACCCCAAGTGGCCTCAATGCCTCTCAGAGAGAGTGTTAGTGATCAGATGACTGCAAGGAATATAAATCATTCCATTCCCCACATGCAGTCAGAGCTGAAGAAGCTTCTTGGATGAGAAGCACAACGTCTTCAAAAAAAAAAAAAAAGTGAGAAAGTTCAGTTGCCTCTTGAAAAAGCACCTTTGAGACAACTATGACCTGGATGACTGAGAATCTCCACAGACGCCAAGTAGTAAACCAATCAAAGAGCTACTAACTCAGACAAACAAGAACAACAACAAGCTAATACAGGAACTAACAAAAACTCTCCCACCAACATTGACGGAGCAAGCCACTAGTACATAAACAGAGAGCAAACCCCACTCCCTTCTAGCATTGATGATGGGTAATGAACGTCTACAAGAAAGTCATCAAGCTCAGAGAGCACCAAGGACCCCCAAAACAAAGGTTAGATTTATACAACACACTGATCACAGTTATAAATTAAGCTATGTTGTTGTTGTTGTTAGTTGCGAAGTTATATCCGACCCATCGTGACCCCATGGACAACGTTCCTCCAGGCCTTCCTGTCCTCTACCATCCTCTGGAGTCCATTTAAGCTCAGGCCGACTGCTTCAGTGACTCCATCCAGCCACCTCGTTCTCTGCCGTCCCCTTCTTCTTTTGCCCTCAATCCCAGGCTCTTCTCCAGTGAGTCCTTCCTTCCTTCTCATTAGGTGGCCAAAGGATTTGAGTTTCCTCTTCAGGATCTGGCCTTCTAAAGAGCAGTCAGGGTTGATCTCCTCTAGGACTGACCGATTTGATCGCCTTGCAGTCCAAAGGAGTTGCAGGAGTCTTCTCCAGCACCAGAGTTCAAAGGCCTCAACTCTTTGGCATTCAGCCTTCCTTATGGTCCAGAAATTAAGCTATAAATTATAATTATAAATTAATTATAAATTAAGGTCTGTTGTGTGGATGTTTGGGTGGTTTAGGGGTGGGGAATTGTGGTGGTTGGGGGGGGGTGTTTGGGGATTGTTATGTGTGTTGGACCTGGTCTTTGGGTGTTAAATGAATTTCGTTGTATGGGTATACTGTGTATATATGTACAATGACAATAAAGTTATTATTATTATATTCTAGATTTCCTAGTATACAGAGTCATAAACTAATCAGACAGACTGATTTTATACCAGTCACCAGATTCTGGTTACCACGAAAGAAACCTTAACCAAAGTTAAAACCAACTCAGCTTCACCGTGTCAGCACTTCAACCTGCATTTACTCTAGTGCTGACATAAGAAGGAGAAGCGAAGCCGTCTGGAAAGGGACGTTTGACTTTTCACCTACTTATTTTCCCTGGAGATAATATCCCCTAGGAGATGGGATGGGAGGGGGGAAATTCCTTTGAGCTGGAGTAGATTAGGGGTAGAATGACTTGGAAGATGGCCAATGAGTGCAGGGGAGTGGGGAATGGAAAGGGAGGGTTTTGGGGCTGGAAGTCAGTGTTGGCTTCGATTGTAGTCGGGTTTAGAATGCCGTGTTTAATAAATAGGAGTTTTTCTTCAAAGACTTTGTTTGAAATGCAATTTATTTGAGACGACCTCGAAACTTGACACACCGGTCCTGCAAACATAGAAGTTAGCTCTTTTCTCGATTCCGTTGAACATTTCGTGCTGAACAGCACAATGATAAATACGGTACCGCAACGAGCAGCTTGTTTAAAAGAGCTGAGCATTTCGCCACTGTGTGAGGTTTTTCCGGTGAGAAAGATAAATTTCTATCCATTTAAACGTTAAGCAGGCGAGATGGAGAGAGAGAGAAAGGAGGTGAAGGCGAGCGGGAGGCAGAGGTGAAGGGAGATTGTGCTTCTCCCCATGTGGTGATGGATTAGGCCTCGCTTTGGATCCCGTGCCACCCTCCGAAGAAACTCTCCCTAGTGATGTTGATGAATAAGTACCAAACGTCTTTAGCCACTTGTTTGGCTCGGCTCTTGTGCTGGTCTCGCCCTGTCTCGGACGGAGAGAGAATGCTAAGCAGTCACAGGAACCCCATAGATCAATGTTTCTCAACCTTGGAAGCTTGAAGATGGGTGGACTTCAACTCCCAGAATCCCCCAGCCAGCAGCGCTGGCTGGGGGATTCTGGGAATTGAAGTCCACCCATCTTCAAGCTTCCAAGGTTGAGAAACACTGCCATAGATCAACGTCCACGGCGAATTTTTTTTTTAATCTTCTGGGATGGGCCAGGGAGGGACACTCCTCCTGCAAAAACCTGACCTCAATGGATCGACCTGCATTGATAATCCTGTTTCAGCAGGGCTGAAAGAGCAACTTGGTGTTAAACGTCCTGCTCGGCGCAACACGGGCGGTGTAGGTTTTGCAAGAGTAGAAGAACTAGGAGTGGGTGAAGACTAAGAGAAAGAGTAGATCAGGGGTGTCAAACTCGATTTCACTGAGGGCTGCATCAGGGTTGTGTTTGACCTGGGGGGGGGGGTAGGGGTATGTGATGGGGGTGAGCGTGGCCAGCTTGACATCACTCATGTTGGGTGCACCTGGGGTGGTGACCAAGTGCTAAAGCAGGACTTCCCTCAGACCCTCCCTCACTCTCATTATAATCTTCCTTCCTTCCTTCCTTCCTTCCTTCCTTCCTTCCTTCCTTCCTTCCTTCCTTCCTTCCTTCCTTTTTATTTTCTTTTCCCTTCCCTCTTCATTCTTTCTTCTTCCTTCCTTCCTTCCTTTTTCTTTTCTTTTCCTTTCCCTCTTCATTCTTTCTTCTTCCTTCCTTCCTTCCTTCCTTCCTTTTCCCTTCCCTCTTTGTTCTCCTTTCTTCTCCCTTTCTTCCCTTCCTTCCCTTCCTTCCTTCCTTCCTTCCTTCCTTCCTTCCTTCCTTTTCTTTTCCCTTCTCTTTGTTCTCCTTTCTCCTTCCTTCCCCTCTTTCCTTCTTTCCTTCCTTCCTTCCTTCCTTTTTCCCCTCCCTCTTCATTCTCCTTTCTTCTTCCTTCCCCTCCTTCCTTCCTTCCCTTTTCCCTTCCCTCTTCATTCTCCTTCCTTCCTTCCTTCCTTCCTTCCTTCCTTCCTTCCTTCCTTCCTTCCTTCCTTCCTTCCTTCCTTCCTTCCTTCCTTTTCTTTTCCCTTCCCTCTTCGTTCTCCTTTCTCCTTCTTTCCCCTCTTTCCTTCTTTTTCCTTCCTTGATCTCGCCCCATCTTTTCTTCTTCTTTTCTTTGTCTTTCCCCTTTCCCTTTCTCCTTTCCTGTCCCTTCTTGCATGCTCAAATGCAAATGGGGAAACATTTCTCCTTTTTTTTTTGTTTTTAGTTTGTTTTGCTAGCCCTCTGCCAGCCAAAACGGAGCCCATGCACCCCCATCCCCACCGCTCGTGGAGATTTTTAAGAAGAGATTGAACAGCCACCGGTCTGAAATGGTATAGAGCAGAGTTCCCCAATTTTTCCGCCTTTGCGGATTGACGGGGGGGGGGGGGGGAAGAGGAGATGGGTCTGCATGAGTGGCCGGCAAGCACATGTGCTCACATGCAGCTCTATTTGCACAAGCCGCAAGCACGTACACTTGCCATTCACACAAATGGAGCATGCGTGCACACCTTCACCCATTGCTCGCCCAAGTGAGGGTGTGGGTGCGTATGTGCTCTCACCGGCCATTTCTGCAGCCCAGTTGTAATCCCCTCACAGTCCACTAGTGGACGCTGCAGCCCACAGGTTGGGGACCCCTGGTATAGCATCTCCCGCTTCAGCAGGGGGTTGGACTAGATGACCTCCAAGGCCCCTTCCAACTCTTTTATTCTGTTATCCAGCAAATATACAGGATGGAGCCATTTTTCTAAAGTGGGGATGATGTTAGGTGAGCCAAACTATAAATGTCATATTTTATCCACCTAAATTAAAAATTAGTCACCAACTAGAGGGAGAAATGGACCGACCAGTTGTTCTTCCAAAGAAATTAGAGACTCGCAAATGTCGTAGTGTTGATGGAGATGTTGACACTGGCAAACGGGAAGACCATAAATAAGAGCGATCTCCCTTCCTTTACGCCCTCCACCAGCAAGTTATGACAGGGGCACAGATGTCCATGTCATCTCCTCTCCGGTTTATTATGGAATGTGACAGCCTTATTCCGAAGTGTCAGATGATTTGCATTGCTAAGACTAGCAAGGTGACAGTTTTTGGAGCAGTGTGGACCGAGGAACTAAAGTTTGTGATAGTGAAGAGGGAGAACTTCCTAATGACAAAATGGCACAAATAAAAACGCCTTGCTTATCAATGGAGACCGAGTGGAGCAAGTGGCCAGTTTGAAGTTTCTGGGTGTTATCCTAAAAGAGAACCTGACTTGGGATGCTCACATTGCAGCCCTGGTCAAAAGGGCCGAGCAGAGATTATACTACCTGAGATTTCTCAGGAAACAACAACGGAATGGAAAACTGTTGGTGACCTTCTACCGCTGCACCATAGAGAGTATTTGAACTTACTGCACCTGTGTCTGGTTTGCCAATTGCACAGTGGCAGATAGGACAGCACTCCAGAGGGTCAACGTCATTGCCCAGAGGATCATGGGTTGCCTTCTCCCCTCTTTGGAAGAGCTTTATAGCTCCCGCTGCCTTAAGGAAGTTCAAAACTTCCAAAGATCCTGTTCATCCTGTGCACCCCTTTTTTTTTGAACTATTACCATCTGGCAGATGGTACAGGACAAAAAAAAAAACAAGGACAAATAGGCTGAAAAATTGCTTCTATCCCAGAGCAGTAATTATATTGAATTCTACAGTATAGTGCAATATCAGGTTTTCAATTTCAATTATATAGAATGTAAAGGATGTATGTTTGTGTTTTTATTTTTATAGTGTTGTGACTCCGACTCCCGAGCCTGTCCTAACAGAGGAAGAGGACTCAGAAGGTGATGGGGAGGAACTGACAAGAACAATGGTCTCCAGGACCCTCCTTTCTGGCAATGCCTCAGGTTCCATCCGAAGGCCAAGAGGAACAGCCTGGGATGTGCCAGGAGGAAGGCATATCGGAGCACCAATTGATAGGGAGCGAGGAGGATGAATCCTGGCTTGATCCCAGGCAGCATCAGAGGGAGAAGCGTGCGCAGCAATGGAGGAGGCGTGGGAGGGCCAGAGATTGAGCTGAGTCACAGAGCCACGCCCGACCAGGAATAAAAGTGGGTAGGATTGCTCTTCGGGCTTTGTGACGGACAAAGTTAAACCCTGAAAGTCACATCGTGATCTCTGAAATTCGGCTTGGATATATTTTGGACCGAACATTGACTAAACTCTTGTCTTGTGGATAATTTGTTGCTCCTGGAATGGACTGAAGATAAGTCCTCTTCTGCTTTATGGGAGTGAAAACGGTCTTGGCAGGCATTCGGCAGTTTGCTGCCAAAACCTTGGTCTGCCAGGAATTCTAATCTGTTTACCTAATAAAATATTGGCAGGCATGCTTGGTATTACGTTTGCCTGTGTGAGGAAGGGGGACAGAACATCTAGCTATAATGTACACTGAGGACGGTATTTAATTTCGTTGTACCATGTGCAATGACAATAAAGTAAACTAAACTAAACTAAATACAGCAGATTGTTTCGGGGGGCCAACCAGCAAAGGAGGAGGACAGGAACATCTCTTTGATGTGCAAAAGGGCACTTTGAAGGTTACACACCTCAGTATTTCAGGACAAAAGAATCTTTTGGGGTCAACCAACCCAAGTCCAAACATCAAAGCTCAAATCAAAACTTTGGACAGTGCTGATGGAACACAGATGGGCTTTGGAGCATTGTGTTGAGGGACATGGGGAGGAATCTCAAGGTCTCAATGAAAAGACATGATCTATGAACATTGATAGATTTGACAGCTGGTTGGGGGCGCATACTATATTGAAGAAACCTTAACTGATTTTTGAGAAGTTAGTCTTCTCTTTCAGAGTTCAGGAAATGCAACTTTGCTGCCAAAAAAACCCCAACCAAGTCAGTGGTGAAATCCAATTTTTTTTACTACCGGTTCTGTGGGCGTGGCTTGGTGGGTGTGGCAGGGGAAGGATACTGCAAAATCCCCATTCCCTCCGCACTCCTGGGGGAAGGATATTGCAAAAATCTCCATTCCCACCCCACTCTGGGGCCAGCCAGAGGTGGTATTTGCTGGTTCTCCGAACTGCTCAAAATTTCCACTACCGGTTCTCCAGAACCTGTCAGAACCTGCTGGATTTCACTCCTGAACCAAGTCCTAGGTTGCGTTAACAGAGGGATAGAATCAGGATCAGGTGAAGTGTTAATACCACTTTATAATGCCTTGGTAAGACCACACTTGGAATATAGCATCCAGTTTTGGTCACCATGATGTAAAAAAAGATGTTGAGACTCTGGAAAGAGTGCAGAGAAGAGCAACAAAGAGGATTAGGGGGCTGGAAGCTAAAACATATGAAGAACGGTTGCAGGAATTGGGTATGTCTAGTTTAATGAAAAGAAGGACTAGGGGAGACATGAGAGCAGTCTTCCAATATCTCAGGGGATGCCACAAAGAAGAGGATGGGGTCAACCTATTTATCAAAGCCCCTGAAGGCAGGACAAGAAGCAATGGATGGAAATTAATCAAGAAGAGAAGCAACCTGGAATTAAGGAGAAACGTCCTGATATTGAAAACAATCAGTGGAACAACTTGCCTCCAGAAGTTGTGGCTGCTTCAACATTGGGGGTTTCTTAGAAGAGATTGGACAATCATTTGCCTGAAATTGTACAAGGTCTCCTGCTTGAGCAGGGGGTTGGACTAGAAGACCTCCAATGTCCCTTCCAGCTCTGTTATTCCATTAATCTGTTACAGCTACTGATTTATCAGAGGTGGATAATTCTGTTTCCAGATAAATGCGCAGAAGACACACTGCGTTGTCTTTCAAAAGTCACCTTTGAAATATTATTCTGATCCATTCTTCCAACAGAAGCTGGGTTGAAACATTTGGGAAGGGCAAAAGCTGGTGGATAATTAGGTAACCATTTGCAACATTAGTCTGGAAGGCGTGTAGAAGTCGGTTCATATTGAAATTCACCTCCATCCAATTCCTCGTCTACGTTGCACATCTGGCTGGCAAGAAAGGTGCCTTCAGGTGAACAGGAAGTGAGAGAGGGCAAAACCTCCAAGGATATGCACTTGCTTCCTAGAGAAATTGCAAATGTTTCATAAATCCTTGACTTGGAGGGAAGCTGGCTCTCCTGGGCTCAGCTGGCAAGTAAATAGAGGTGTTATTATTATTATTTTTTCTTTAAGAAAGTGAAGAACATAGGTTATAAAGTAACTCAGAAAAAAAAAACTCTCCGACGGTGAGCTCAGGATGACCACGGGACCTCTTTCTGACTTTGTTGGGGAATAGTGAAAATTTCATATTAATGGGTGCAATTTGTACAACATGCCCTTAACATTGGGGCACCCCAACATTCTCTGCTCCAACGGAGTTCTTTAAAAATATTATTTTAATTACAAACACAAATACACACATAGACCCAGCCTGGAAGAACTAGCTTTTAGCATCTTATTTATTTGCAGAAATGGCTTTCGACCCCATAAAAATGCCTCTCCTTGGCCAAGTTTTAATCATGGCACAATTTCAAATGCAATTATTGAGCCCGGTCATTTTATCTCCCAGTTTCAAATTGGCCCCAGCTTAAGAACCCATCCTTTTGAGACACGAAACAGACCACAGATGGTGTGTAACAAACCCAGTTTGATCATCATAGTTTGATGGTTAGATAAGTAATTTTTAAGAGCGGGATCAGCTGGATGTATTACTTCGGGAGTGATTAATGAAATGGACCAATGTTGCTTCTTGAAAAAGCACCTTTAAGACTATCATGGCAATGTTTCAAAGCTTTTTGGAAGATGATTGATAACGGCATGAAACAAATGATAAAACCTGATTTTTCTTTTCAACCTGTTGTTTTTGGAATTAAATGTTACTAAAGCTTATACCCTACAAAATGCACTGAATTAACTTTGAACGCAGTAACTACTACAAGGATGCTCTGAATGGATAGTCCTCGACTTATGACTGTTCGTTTAAGACAGTTCAAAGTTACGATGGGCTTGGAAAAATTGGTTTATTGTCTGTATTCACACTTACGACTGTTGCACCATCCTCATGGTCAAATGATCACAATAGGGGCACTTGGCAATTTGCACACATTTACAAGCAGTTGTTGTATCCTGTGATCATGTGAGTATGATTCGGGAAGCTGAATTCACTTAACAACCACAGTAATTCATTTAACGACCACTGTAAAAATAGTCATAAAACGGACTCAACTTTTCAATTGCAATGACTCCTGATGGAAATTCTGGTCCCAGTTCATGGTCATAAGTCAAGGATTCCCTGTATTTCTTATTGAAAAGTATGTCCAATTCCTTTGGCATAAAAACGGGCAAATAAATTGTTGTACTATGCCTCCGTGTCCAAAGTAACTTTAGATACGAAAAGTAAATCTGACACATAATTTCTTTCAACTCAGGAATCCTTTTTGTCTCATAATTCCATATATAAGCTTGTCTCATCTCTGACATACGGTGTTTCTCTTAATATAAAAGTCTCCATATTGTACTTTTCAATGATCTGCTAATTAAGGATAGATTTTCCACTTAAGTAAGGATAGATCTTTCGGCTCAGACAGAAATTACAATAATTCCTCATCTTCATGATTTATATTATGCATCCTCTTGCTGCGGATACCTATACACTAATTGGATTTTAACAATGGCCTTAAACACAAACACACATATGCACACTGCATTGGGGGGGGGGCACACTAGGGAAAATTTTAACTGCCAAAACAAGTCAGGTTGACTCAGCCTTCCATCCTTTCGAGGTAGGTAAAATGAGGACCCAGATTGTGGGGGCAATAAGCTGACTTTGTATAAAAAAGAACACCGCTTGGGTGGGGGGGGAAAGCCCTACTAAGCAGGTATATACAAAAGTATGGAGGCTATTGCTTAACGCATTGTAAGCCGCCCTGAGTCTCCGGAGAAGGGCGGCATATAAATTGAACAAATAAAAAAATAAATAAATAAGAGCTCCTCTAGGGCCACACCTAGAATCCTGGATACAGTTTTGGTCACCACAATATAAAAACAAGACGTGGAGACTCTAGAAAGAATGCAGAGAAGAGCAACCAAGAGGATTAGGGGACTGGAGGCTAAAACATTGCAGGAACTGGGTATGTCTAGTTGAATGAAAAGAAGGACTAGGGGAGACATGATAGCAGTCTTCCAATATCTCAGGGGCTGCCACAAAGAAGAAGGAGTCAAACTATTCTCCAAAGCACCTGAGGGCAGGACAAGAAACAATGGGTGGAAACTAATCAAGGAGAGAAGCAACCTGGAATTAAGGAGAAACTTCCTGATATTGAGAAACAATTAATTGGTGGGACAACTTGCCTCTAGAAGTTGTGGCTGCTCCAACGCTGGATGTTTTTAAGAAGAGATTGGACAACCATTTGTCTGTCCTTAAAAAAAAAAAATAAGAGTCCCGTATCGCAAAGGTACTTGCAAAATTAGATAAATTAAAAAAAAAAAGATAATTGCAAAATTATCTGTATAGGTACAGATAATTGCTAAAAGCTGGGAATGGGCTTCCCCATTTCGGAAATATAAAAGTATGTGGGTTCTCCATTTTGGAGATATTGCTGGCATTCCAGAAATATGGGGAGGGAGGGAGGGAGGGAGGGAGGGAGGAGAGAGGAATGATGAAAGGAATAAAGGAAGGAGAGAAAGAAGGGGATGGAGGGAGGAGGAAGAAAGGAAGGGAGGGGGAGAGGGAGAGAGGGAGGGAGGAAGAGAGGAAGGAAGGAGAGAAAGAGGAAAGGATGGAGGAAGAAGGAAGGAAGGAAGGAAAGAAAGAAGAATGGAGGGAGGGAGAAGGAAAGAAAGGGAAAGAAGGAAAGAAGGAAGGATGAAAGGAAGGAAGGAAAGAAAGGAAGGGAGGGAGAAGGAAGGAAAGGAAAGGAAAGAAAGAAGGAAGGAATGAGGAAAGAAAGAGAGAAAGAGAGAGAGAGAGAGAAAGAGAGAAAGAAAGAAAGAAAGAAAGAAAGAAAGAAAGAAAGAAAGAAAGAAAGAAAGACGGGCTGTAAGGTGGAGGAAAATGTGACTTATGACCTCTCCTTGCATTTAGTGACTGTTCAAAGTTATAACTGCACTGAAATAAGTGCCATATAACTGTTTTTTACACGTATGACCATTGCAGCACCCTCATGGTCATGTGATAGAACTTCAAATGCTTGGCAATTGGCTCATCTTTATGTCCTGGGGGGTCGTGTGATCCCTTTTGTGACTGTCTAACCAACAAAATCCATGGGGATGCCAGATTCACCGAACAGCCCTGTTTCTACCTTAAGAACTGCAGCGATTCCCTTAACAACTCTGGCAGGAAAAGTCGTACAACGGGGCACAGCTTACGTAACAGCCGTCTTGCTTAGCAACAGAAATTTTGAACTCATTTGGGGTCGTAAATCGAGGTCCACCTGCAACACCGGGAAAATCAAATTCTCCGTTGGAAAAGCTAGGCTGCAGTCCCACACAGCTACAGCAGGTGGCAGCACCAAGCTGTCCTTGGCCATCTCAAGCCCGATGGATTGACAAGTTAAGACACAGTGGACTGGAAAGTTGGAAAAACAAAAGGAAACAGAAGAAGGGAATGGTGAACGAAATACTTCATTGTTGCATAAAGCAGGGAAAAACACAGTATATTCTATCTTAATTTTGTGCAATGTCTTATATCCTGTTGGGTAATCAAGATTGTTAAAAAAAAATATGTGCAAATACTAGAATAATTACCCCACAAATGAGGGTGTGGCCCAAAATCGATATCAAGGTGGCATGATTGAAGCTCCACCCATTTTTAATCCTGGATGACAAATTTGGATTCTTTACAAATACGGTAAATTCTGTCTTATTACCCCCCCAAATGAGGGTGTGGCCCAAAATCAATATCAAGAGGGTGTGATGGAAGCTCGACCTATTTTTTTTAATCCTGGATGACAAATTTGGATTCTTTGCAAATGTGGTAAATTCTGTCTTAACTGATTTTGTGCAATTAGTCTTCTATCCTGTTGAGTAGTAAAGCTTGAAAAAAAACATGTGCAAATCCCAAAGGTTCAAGAGGCAACTGGACTTTTGGTTTTTCTTTGAAGACATTCTGCTTCTCATCCAAGAAGCTTCTTCAGCTCTCAGCTTCTAACACTCCTCTGAATATGGGGAAGGAGAAGCTTCTTGGATAAGAAGCGAAACATCTTCAACGAAAAACCAGAAAGTCCAGTTGCCTCTTGAAAAAGCACTTTTGGGACAACCAGGACCTGGAGGACTGAGAATCTCCATAAACGTGCAAATACTAGAATAATTATCCCACAAATGAGGGTGTGGTCCAAAATCAATATCAAGGTGGTGTGATGGGAGCGCCACCCATTTTTAATCCTCGATGACAAATTTGGATTCTTTGCAACGTTTTGTCAAGCAAATTACGAAACCCATGTCCATCAATCGGCTAGAGACTCTGATTTAAATTTATTGCACGGGGTTAAGTTAACAACTGCAGTGATTCACTTGACTGGGTCAAGAAAGGGCATAAAATGGGACAAAACTCACTTCACAACTGTCTCGCTTAGTGACGGAAATATTAGGCTCCATTGTGGCGTAGGGAGTCAGCAAATACCCCCTCCCAGAAGAATGAAATATTTGGGGAATATTACAAATAATATTTCCCCTAAATGAGAAATGAAAAAAATCTTAAGGGAGACAGAAACCAGCCCCAATCTCCCTGCCCCCAAGCAGAAACTGAGGAGTCCAGCTTTTAGAAATGCAGATTTGGTAATCCATTCAGAAAGACTGGGTCAGATAGAAACTCCAGATAAGCAACAAACCAAAGATTGACAAGATTAGCTCAGACAAACACCTAGGATTTGCATTTCCTCTTTTGCCTATAGAGCCAGCTATGACCCCTACATGACCCCATAGGAATCTGACAACAGCCAATAGAATACATGTTCTTGCACAGGAACAGGAAGCTCAAGTGCAAAGCCCAAGAGAAGGTATAAACCCCTCCAACTCTCAACTCCATTTTGTCAACTGCCCAAAGCCACAAACCACCATGTGATTCTGCTTCATCAATAAACCATCTTTCCAATCAGCCTCCATGTTTCCAGTGTCTTTTTCCCATCTTGGAATTGAACCAGATGGATAGTTCTTCCCACAGTGGTCATAAGTAGAGGTCTATCTCTACAGGCTTAGAAGAAGCATGACAATCTGTCTACATTCCCACCCCATCCCCACCACAAAGATTGTGTCGTACTTTCTCAGCATTTCTAACACTCATCAGAGTGTGGGGAAGAAGGAAACGTCTGGTTTTCAGGGGCTGGTGCCAAACTTCTTGTGTTTTTGCAACACAGTTGTGTGTGTGTGCGTGTGTGTGTGGTTTAATTTGCATAACTGATGAGATGGAAAATTATCTGGCTGATTGATGGCGAGACTGAAGACTCTCTTAGATAGTCACTAAACTAAACCAGCAATTGAGCTTCTAGCGTTGTCCATGTTCCTGTCACACCAAAGAAAGCAAAGCAAATTTCATTCTGAATGGTGTGTTTCTTTCTTTTCTTTTTTTTAATTTTTATTTTACATTATCCTACCACAGAGGCAACCCTGAACTTCTTCTTCTTTTTTTTTTTTTCATTTTCAGGTCTTTCAACAACTTTTGTTGTTCAATCTTTAAGGTGGACGAGACCCTCAAAATAAGAAGACTAAGAAGAGGGGGTCAAGCTATTCTCCAAACCAGGGCAAGAAGCAACGGATGGAAACTAATCAAGGAGAGAAGCAACTTAGAACTAAGGAGAAATTTCCTGACAGTGAGAACAATTTACCAGTGGAACAACTTGCCTCCAGAAGTTGTGGCTGCTCCAACACTGGAAGTCTTTAAGAAGATGTTGGATAACCATTTGTCTGATATGGTATAGGGCAATGATGGCTAACCTTTTTGCCGTTGTGTGCCAAAAGTGGGGGAGCGGGGGGTGGTCACGCCCACATGTGCCCACACCCATAATTCAGTGTGTCCCCACGCATGCGCACACGGCACCCCTGCACTCTCCCCGCTTTTGGCACTGTGGGCCCAGTAGGCCTGTTTTTCGCCCTCCCCAGGCTCCAGAGAATTTCTTGGAGCCTGGGAAGGGCAAAAACAGCCTCCCCCAACCCCCCCGAGGCCCTCCGGAGGCTGGAAGCGGCCCATTTACCGACTTCTGGTGGGACTGAAAGGCCCATTCTGCACTCTCCCCAGACTCCAGAGGCTTTCTAGGAGCCTGGGGAGGGTGAAAACAGCCTTCCCCCCCCGGAGGCCCTCCGGAGGCTGGAAATAGCCTGTTTCCCGACTTCCAGTGGGCCCGGAAGGCCCGAAAATCAGGTGGCTGGCACACACATGTGTGCTGGAGCTCAGCTAGGGCAACGCTCGCGTGTCCACTGATATGGCTCCGCGTGCCACAGGTGGCATGCATGCCATATGTTAGCCATCACGGGTATAGGGTCTCCTGAGTCTTCAGAGGTTGGACTAGAAGACCTCCAAGGTCCCTTCCAAGGCTATGGTTCTATGTTTATTCAACACAATTTTTTTTTAAAATTTGATTTATATGCCTCCCTTCTCCGGAGACTCAGGGCGGCTTACAAGGCATTAAGCAATAGCCTTCATACTTTTGTATATTTATACAAAATCAGCTTACTTCCCCCACAAACTGGGTCCTCATTTCACCTACCTTAGAAAGGATGGAAAGCTGAGTCAACCTTGAGCCTGGCAAGATTCGAACCTGCAGTAATTGCAGGCAGCTGGTCTTAATAACCAGCTTAATAACAGGGTGCCTTAGACCACTGTACCACCAATGCCTGTATCTCTACAAAGCTGGAGGTCAACAGAGCTGTAGTTATCCCTTCTCTCTATGGATGTGAGTCAATGAGTCAGTGAGTCAGTCAGACCAAACTGGAGGAACCCACCACTGCCCTCAGCTATCTCTACTCATATCCCCCTCAGCTATCTCTTTTGCAGGAACTGAGTATGTCTAGTTTGATGAAGAGAAGGACTAGGGGAGACATGATAGCAGTCTTCCAACATCTCAGGGGCTGCCACAGAGATGAGGTAATCAAGCTATTCTCCAAAGCACCTGAGGGCAGGACAAGAAGCAATGGGTGGGAAACTAATCAAGAAGAGAAGCAACTTAGAACTAAGGAAAACACTTCCTAACAAGCAGGACAATCATTGGAATGAATTGTCTTGTGGGCATTCCATCAATGGAGTCTGAGAATAGATGATTGAGAATCTCTGTAAACAATGATCCTTAACACTCTCCCTATTCACCTAATGAGGCTATTTAGATTAGATAAGAAATGAAATCTCCCTGGAGGACATATATGGGGTTCCCCCTAGCCCACTTGCGCAAAAAGTGGTCTAAGGCACCCTGTTATTAAGCTGGTTATTAAGACCAGCTGCCTGTAATTACTGCAGGTTCGAATCTCGCCAAGGCTCAAGGTTGCCTCAGCCTTCCATCCTTTCTAAGGTAGGTGAAATGAGGACCCAGTTGTGGGGGCAATAAGCTGACTTTGTATAAATATACAAAAGTATGAAGGCTATTGCTTAACTCATTGTAAACCGCCCTGAGTCTCTGGAGAAGGGCGGCATATAAATCAAATTTAAAAAAAAAACAAAAAACTGAAGGAGCTACTTGGATAAGGAGCAAAACATTTCAAACCAAAAAGAAGTCCAGATGCCATGACACCTCTACCTGGAGGACTGAGAATCTCCATCCAGAATGATGCAGATAAGTTGCTTTAGCCTGTCAAGATTCTGTCCATAGGGAAACAACAACAAAGAAAGTACTCAGAACTGAAGAAGCTTCTTGCAATGAGAAGTGAAGTGTCTTCAAGAGAAAAGGAAAAAGAAAGTCTTGGGACAACCAATCAACCTGGATGAATGAGAATCGCCCCAGACATTTACTCAGAACTAACTCCACGTGTCCTTCTTGGAGCTTGACAAATAAGCCGATTCCATTCCATAAAGGACTTTAAATGTTAAATCCAGCACCTTGAATTGGATCGGTAAGCAAACAGGTAGCCAATGCACCTTATGGTGTAGCTTGTGATGTCTCCCTTGGACGACGTCTCAGATTGTTCCTTAGAGGTCGGCTCAAGGATGGATAAGCTCATTCCTGGCATGTCAGGAACTGGGTTAATTAATGACTCTAAACAGTCAACCAAAAGAGATTTACAGGGGGCTTCAACTGGGGACAGCTTGCAGGTGCAGACAGTCAGTGAAGAGGAGGAAGAGCTGCCTTCCGTGGTGGATCCGAGAGCGCGCAGGGAGGAGAAAAGACAAGAGCAATGGAGATCTGCCAGATTACTCGGGAGAAGGCCCCATCTGTCTTGACGGCTTGCACCAGAAAGCTATTTATCACAGCAGGCAGAGGGAGGAGTTGCTGGGAACAACATGTTTGGTTTCTGGCTGTTTGTGTGTTTGTTCCTTGTGATCCCTGCCTTTGGAGACTCTGAATTTCTCTTGCCAAGTGAGCTGTTGTGGGTTGTTTGGCCTGGTGGATTTAAAGTTGTTTGATGGAGCAACTTTCCATTGTTTTATGGACTATTGGCCACTGTCTTGTAGACTCCGCTTGGCCTGCTTGTGTCTGGATTTATTTGGGACAGTCCTGAGGCTGTGTGAAGGGAACTTCTGGGGAACATTCATAAACTCTCTAAATCATATATGTGTGTGTGTGTGTGTGTGTGTGTGAGAGAGAGAGAGAGAGAGAGAGAGAGAGAGAGAGGGAGGGAGGGAGGGAGGGAGGGAGGGAGGGAGGGAGGGAGAGAGAGAGAGGGAGAGAGAGAGAGAGAGTGGGGCAGCACAGAGCTGGACAGCTGATGCCATGACTTCTTCTCCAGCCTCTTGGGCAGGTCTCGTAAACAGAGTCAGCCAAGCTGCAGCGGCCCACTCTTCACCTTCCCCTACAATATTATATTTGACATTCAATTTGAAACCCTAAACTCCTTTAATGCCACATCATGCCACACTGATAGCAATAAGGCAGCTGGGCTCCCTTCCTATTTAACTCCCGCGAAAGAGACCGAACCTCTCAGCCAATAGAGCAGCCGGTCTCCCTATTAGGTTAACCTCTTCAAACCTCCTGAAGCTTCTTTGCTGATGGGCTGGGAAAAGCCTGCTCAGTTGTTCCAAGGGAGATGAAAAGACGGGACACGGGGGCGAGTTTAATGCGCTTTTCTCCGCTTTCTCCGCCTTTGAGATGGCAGAATGGAAGAATGGAATGGCAGAGTTGGAAGGGAGCTTGGAGGTCTTCTAGTCCAACCCCCGGCTCAAGAAGCAGACCCTAGACCAGTGATGGCTAACCTTTTGCCGTCGTGGGGGGAGTGCAGGGGGGTCACGCCCCCATGCATGCCCATACCCATAATTCAGTGTGCCCCGCCCCCCCACCCATGCGCGCGCAACACCTCTGTGCTCTCCCCGCTTTTGGCACTCAATGGCACGGTGGGCCCAGTAGACCCGTTTTTCACCCTCCCCAGGCTCCAGATGCTTTCTTGGAGCCTGGGGAGGGCAAAAACAGCCTTCCCCATCCCTCCAGAGGCCGGAAACGGCCCATTTGCTGACTTCTGGTCGGCCCGGAAGGCCCGAAAATCAGCTGGTCGGCGCTGAGCTAGGGCAACACTTGCGTGCCCACCGATATGGCTCCGCGGGCCACCTGTGGCACACGTGCCATAGGTTCGCCATCACGGCCCTAGACCATTTCAGACAAAGGGCTGTCCGGTCTCTTCTTAAAAAACCTCCAGTGTTGGAGCACCCAGAACATATAATGTGTATGAAGGAGACAGTTCATGAAGGAGATAGTTAATGAAGTTGATGGGTTTAATTTTTGGCTGCAGGAGGGAGGGTCTAACTCAGAAAAGTGACTCTACAATCAGGATAGGTGTCCACAGCACCCAGCTCATCCTGGGTCTTAATTCAGAAGCTAAGCAGGCTCAGGTATGGTTAGAATTTGGAGGAGAGACTAAAATCTATCAGAATAGAACTGGAAGAGACCTTGGAGGCCTTCTAGTCTAACCCTCTGCTCAAGCAGGTGACCCTTTACCATTTGAGACAGGTGGCTGTCCAGTCTTTTCTTAAAACCTCCAGTGATGAAGCATTCACAACTTCTGGTGGCAAGCCATTCCACGGGTTAATTCTTCTCACTGTCAGGAAATTCCTCCTTAGTTCTAGGTTGCTTCTCTCCTTGATTAGTTTCCACCCATTGCTTCTTGTCCTACCTTCAGGTGCTTTGGAGAATAGCTTGACTCCCTCTTCTTTGGGGCAGCCCCTGAGATATTGGAACATTGCTATCATGTCTCCCCTAGTCCTTCTTTTCATTAAACTAGACATACCCAATTCCTGCAACCGTTCTTCATATGATTTAGTCTCCAGATCTTTAATCATTTTAGTTGCTCTTCTTTGCACTTTTTGCTATTTGTGTTTGATCATCCCAAATCCTCACATTGTGATCAAAATCAATCAATCAATCAGAACAGAGCTGGAAGGGACTTTGGAGGTCTTCTAGTCTAACCTTCTGCTCAAGCAGGAGACCCGACACCATTTGTTTGTCCAATCTCTTCTTAAAAACCTCCAGTGGGGACCACACCTTCTGGAGGCAAGCTGTTCTACTGGTTAATTGTTCTCAATGTCAGGAAATTTCTCCTTAATTCCAGGTTGCTTCTCTCCTTGGTTAGTTTCCACCCATTGCTTCTTGTCCTGCTTTGGAGAATAGGTTGACGCCTCTTCTTTGTGGAAGCCCCTTAGATATTGCTACTATATACCATGGTCACCCCTTGGGGAGTTTAAAAAAATAGTATTGGAAACAGCTTATGAGGGAATAATAAAAAGCGAAACAAAAATAATTTGTAAGACAAAACAGAAGATAGGATGCATCGCAAGGAACTATAGCTCTATCTCTCTTGGGATGGATGGAGGAAGGGAGGGATGGAAGAATGGAGGGATAGAGAGATGGATGGACTGACGGGTGGATGGCCAAATGACATGAGAGTTAATAGTACTCAAATATTATATATTCTTAAATCAAGAAAAGAACCACAAGATCATAGCTTTTTCATTTGCAAGCACATAGTCTAAAATTTTAGGAATTCCTCTTTCAACACAGTTTTTTTTTTTAAAAAAAAGATTCTTCCAAAGGATTTCTTCTTATTCATTTATTAAGAAAAGTTATGTTGGCTGTCCAACTCATTCATCATCACTCCAGGTAGAATTCAGAAATAAAATCTAGCTAGACAGACAGGCAGACAGACAGATGACAGAATACAATTCCAATTTCTGAATTGCAGTAAAGATTCTGTCAACTTAATCTGAATGGCTGAGCTATGGAAAAACAACTGGGTGACTTTGGACCAATCACTGGGAGATGGTGAGTTCTAGTCCCATTTTAGCCCTGAAAGTCAGCAGGGTGATTTTAAACCAATCACAAGGAGTTGGTGAGTTATAGTTCCCACCTTAGGCATGAAAGCCGGCTGGGCGACCTTAGGCCCAATCACCAGGAGACTGTGAGTTCTAGTCCCACCTTAGGCACAAAACCTAGCTGGGTGACTCATTGGCCAAACATTGGGAGACTGTGAGTTCTAGTTCTCCCTTAGCCATGAAAGCTGGCTGGATGACTTAAGGCCAGTCCCTCTCTCTCACCCCAACCCAACTCACAGGGTTATTGTGGGGGAAAAATAGGAAACGGAAGAGTATTATATATTTTTATTGCCTTAAATTATTTATAAAGTAACGATGGCAGGATAAAAATCTAATAAATAAATTAAAAAAAAATAAATATTCTCAGACATGGATAGGCCTGACCCCCCCAGTCCATATTGAGTCTATTTTTTTCAGATTCTTGAGGATGAGTCAATGGCTGGAGCTCATTTCTACTCGTTGCTCTGCACGCTACATATTTTGCTTCGTCTTTATTTTTTCCCTTCCTACGACCAAAGGGCATTTCTGCCCCAGAATAAGAAAATAAAACATGGACTAAGATTTGCTCCTGAACCCTCAGAAAAATGATGATGTTACCTAGTTTGGGTCATGAAACATCTCCAAGAAAATATCCAAGCTCAGAGAGCACCAAGGACTCCACAGTTCACTCCTCCTCCTCCTCCTCCTCCTCCTCCTCCTCCTCCTCCTCCTCCTCCTCCTCCTCCTCCTCCTCCTCCTCCTCTTCCTCCTCCTCCTCCTCCTCCTCCTCCTCCTCCTCCTCCTCCTCCTCCTCCTCCTCCTCTTCCTCCCTGCAAACCCCATTCCCTTCTAGCACTGATGATGTCACCTAGTTGGGTAATGAAACATCTGCAAGAAATCAACCAAGCTCAGGGAGCACCAAGGACTCCACAGTTCCCTCCTCGTCTTCGTCTTCGTCCTCGTCCTCGTCCTCCTCCTCCTCGTCCTCCTCCTCCTCCTCCTCCTCCTCCTCTTCCTCCCTGCAAACCCCATTCCCTTCTAGCACTGATGATGTCACCTAGTTGGGTAATGAAACATCTGCAAGAAATCAACCAAGCTCAGGGAGCACCAAGGACTCCACAGTTCCCTCCTCGTCTTCGTCCTCGTCCTCGTCCTCGTCCTCGTCCTCGTCCTCCTCCTCCTCCTCCTCCTCCTCCTCCTCTTCCTCCCTGCAAACCCCATTCCCTTCTAGCACTGATGATGTCACCTAGTTGGGTAATGAAACATCTGCAAGAAATCAACCAAGCTCAGGGAGCACCAAGGACTCCACAGTTCCCTCCTCCTTGTCGTCCTCGTCCTCGTCCTCATCCTCGTCCTCCTCCTCCTCCTCCTCCTCCTCCTCCTCCTCCTCCTCCTCCTCCTCCTCCTCCTCCTCCTCCTCCTCCTCCTCCTCCTCCTCCTCCTCTTCCCGGCAAACCCGTTTCCCTTCTGGCACTGATGCTGTCACCTAGTTGGGTCATGAAAGGTTTGCAAGAAAACAACCAAGTTCAGAGAGCACCCCTCATTTGAACTTTGAGCTACCAATATTCTCCATTATCAGAAGAGAGCAAGGAGGTGGCGGAAGAAAAGGAGAGAAAAAAAAAAGGGAGAGAAGATTTTAAACAGAATTTTATTTGAAACAGGAGCTGGGAAAAAAAAAAGACGTCCAAACAGATCAAAGCCACAAAAGGAAGCTTTTTTTCCCCCCTTTCCTTTTCTTTTAAAAAAAGCAAGGTGGCGGGAGGGAAGGAGAAGACGAGAAGTTGGCTGCGCTAACCCTGGATGAAAATTAATCTGCTCAGATCTGCTTAAAAGATATTCCGTTTGATCTTTTCTATCTTCTGCTCTGATTATTCCCGATTTCTTTTGAAGTTCTGAGTCCTGTAGAACTGATATGTAAAATTCCATCTGCATTGCCGGGTGCATGTATTACGATTGGGCATGTTGGCAAGTTTACAGATTGACTGGGCTCTTCTGGGGGGGGGGGAAGAGAGGGGTGAAAGGTTGAGTGACACAAGAGATGGGAAGGGAGCAGGAAGGTCTCCTCCTCGTGCAAATGTATTGTTCCTTGGCAGATTGACTCAGGAGGTGTGTCAAAGCCACAACTGATTTTTGACAAGCAGGTGTCTGGATTAAGAGGCAACCAAGAGGTTCCTTCTGAATGCAAATATAGCAATAGCACTTAGACTTATATACCGCTTCACAGTGCTTTTACAGCCCTCTTTTAGTGGTTTACAGAGTCAGCCTCTTGCCCCCAACAATCTGGGTCCTCATTTGACCGATCTCGGAAGGATGGGAGGCGAAGTCAACCTTGAGTCTAGTGAGATTCGAACTGCTAAATTGCAGGCAGCCGGCAGGCAGGAGAAGTAGCCTGCAGGACTGCACTCTAACCACTGCACCACCTCTAGAATATGGAATGGAATGGAGTGGAGTGGAGTGGAGTGGAGTGGAGTGGAGTGGAGTGGAGTGGAGAGTAGAGTAGAGTAGAGTAGAGTAGAGTAGAGTAGAGTAGAGTAGAGTAGAGTAGAGTAGAGTAGAGTAGAGTAGAGTAGAGTAGAGTAGAATAGAATAATGAAGGAAAAATGGAACGGAACGGAACGGAACGGAACGGAACGGAACGGAACGGAACGGAACGGAACGGAACGGAACAGAACAGAATAGATGAAATGGAAAATATGGAATGGAATAAAATATAATAGAAAACATGGAATGGAATAGCAATAGCAATAGCACTTAGACTTATATACTGCTTTACAGTGGTTTACAGCCCTCTCTAAGCATTTCACAGAGTCGGCCTATTGCCCCCAACAATCTGGGTCCTCATTTTACCCACCTCAGAAGGAAGGACGGAAGGCTGAGTCAACCTTGAGCCTGGTGAGATTCGAACTGCCAAATTGCAGGCAGCCGGCAGTCAGCAGAAGTAGCCTGCAGTACTGCACTCTAACCACTGTGCCACCGAGGCTCTTTGATCAAGAGTTGATCAAGACTCACAGCCTACTTTAGACCTTAACAGAATAACAGAGCCGGAAGAGACCTTGGAGGTCTTCTAGTCCAAGCCTATACCATTTCAGACCAGTGGTTGTCCAACCTCTTCTTAAAAACCTCCAGTGATGGAGCAGCCACAACTTCTGGAGGAAAGCTGTTCCACTCAGGAAATTTCTCTTTAGTTCTAGGTTGCTTCTCTCCTCGGTTAGTTTCCATCCATTGTTTCTTGTTGTCAGCGTTTCAACGCTGGCATAGAGAGGAGAGCGAGAGATAAACTCTGAAACTTTTGCCTGCTAAATCCCTTTGAAGCCCGGTTGTCGTGGAAATGAGGGGAGGGGGCACATTCCTGGGAAATGATGAGGAAAAGAAGTCTGAAGAATGACTTGGAAGACAGCCAATGAGAAGCAGAGATTTGGGGATCGTAAAGGGAGGGATTGGGCGGCAAAAGGTCAGTCTTGTCCGCGCGGAGTCATGATCCGGTGGCTGTTCTCAATTAAAGAAAGATTTCCTTAAAGATTGGCAGTTTGGAAATTCATTTACTTTTGAGATAGCATCGCAGTCTGACACTTGTCCTGCCTTCTGATGCTTTAGAAAACAGGTTGAGCTCCATCTTCTCTGTGGCAGCCCCTCAAATATTGGAAGACTGTTATCATGTCACCCCTTGTCCTTCTTTTCACTAGACTAAAAGGTAAAGGTTCCCCTCGCACATATGCGACTCTATATGCGATTCCCGACTCTAGGGGGCGGTGCTCATCTCCGTTTCAAAGCCGAAGAGCCAGCGCTGTCCGAAGACGTCTCCGTGGTCACGTGGCCGGCATGACTCAATGCCAAAGGTGCACGGAACGCTGTTACCTTCCCACCAAAGGTGGTCCCTATTTTTCTACTTGTATTTTCTTACGTGCTTTTGAACTGCTAGGTTGGCAGAAGCTGGGAAAAATAACGGGAGCTCACCCCGTTAGGCGGCGCTAGGGATTCGAACCGCTGAACTGCTGATCTTTCGATCGACAAGCTCAGCGTCTTAAGGGAGCCACCGCATCCCTGTTTTCACTAGACTAGACATATCCAATTCCTGCAACTGTTCTTGTTTTAACCTCTCATCCCCTAATCCTCTGTATTGCTCTTCTGTGCACTTTTCCAGAGTCCCGATATCTTTTTTATATCTGAACCAGAGGTGGGTTTCAGCAGGTTCTGACCAGTTCTGGAGAACCGGTGGCGGAAATTTTGAGTAGTTCGGAGAACCGGTAGTAAAAATTCTGACTGGCCCCGTCCCCCTCTATTCTCTGCCTCCCAAGTCCCAGTTGATCGGGAGGAAATGGGAATTTTGCAGTAACCTTCCCCTAGATTGGGGTGGGAATGGAGATTTTACAGTATCCTTCCCCTGCCACGTCCACTAAGCCACACCCACAGAACCAGTAGTAAAAAATTTTGAAACCCACCACTGATTTGGACAAAGCAGCCTGCATGCCTGCTAGAATAGAATAACAGAGTAGGAAGGGACCTTGGAGGTCTTCTAGTCCAACCCCCTGCCTAATTAGAGTCCTTGCTAATTAGAGTCCTTGAAATGAGACCCCTTATCCTAATTCCACACTGCAGCACCACCCCTCAAAAAAAAACCAACAACACCCCCCCCAGATTTCTCATCCGTGGCATTTGGGTTTAATTCAGCCGATCCTCCGTCTTAATTATGAGAACTCCAGCAGTTCTTCACCTCTTCAAGTACGGAGGTGTTTGTGGGGCTTAACCCAGTTATTTTAATCAGCTCATTTTCAGAGTTGGGAGATTCTAATGAACCCAGAATTAATCCGTTGGGTCTAGTTAGGGCCCCATCAGCACTCTGAGATGACAGTAAGACCAAGGTTAGCACTCGGTTCAGTACGCTTGGTGAATGGATTTATTAGGACTTTGATGACTCTCTCTCTCTCTCTCTCTCTCCCTCTCTCTCTCTCTCTCTCTCTCTCTCTCTCTCTCTCTCTCTCTCTCTCTCTCTTTCTCTCTCTTTCTTTCCTTCCTTCCTTCCTGTCTTTCTTCTGTCTCATCCTTCCTTCCCTGCTTTCAGTTTCTTAGCCTTTAAGAAGGGCTTTTTTCCTTCCTTTCTTTCCTCATTCTGCATTCTCATTTCTTTTTTCTTTCTTCCTTTCCTTTCCTTTCCTTTCCTTTCCTTCCCTTCCCTTCCCTTCCCTTCCCTTCCCTTCCCTTCCCTTCCCTTCCCTTCTGTTCCCTTCCTTTCCCTTCCCTTATTAATCAATTTACTTCCTTTCCTTTCCTTTCCTTTCCTTTCCTTTCCTTTCCTTTCCTTTCCTTTCCTTTCCTTTCCTTTCCTTTCCTTTCCTTTCCTTTCCTTTCCTTTCCTTTCTTGCTTTGCTTTCTCCTTCCTTCCTTCCTTCCTTCCTTCCTTCCTTCCTTCCTTCCTTCCTTCCTTCCTTCCTTCCTCCCTTCCTTCCTTCCTTCCTTCCCCCTGCTTTTACACCACCACATGCCAACTTTTATGCCAGTTTGCAACATTTCCACCAAGTGAACTAAAGAAAAGCTAAACCCAAAGTCTCCAGCATCTGAATAGCAGTAATAGTAATAGTCTATAAAACCCTTATAAAAAGGCTGCCTCTTTCCTGTCTTCCCACATGAAAACATTCTTACGAGTTTCCAGCGATGGCTCCTTTTTGCGTAAAAGGGGAGAGAGGGAGAGAGAGAGAGAAAGAGGGAAAGAGAAAGAGAGGGAAAGAGAAAGAGAGAGGGAGAGGGAGAGAGAGAGAGAAAAAGAGAGAGAGAAAGAGAGAGAAAGAGAAAGAGGGAGAAAGAGAAAGAGAGAGAAAGAGAAAGAGAGGGAAAGAGAAAGAGAGAGGGAGAGAGAGAGAAAAAAGAGAGAGAGAAACAGAGAGAGAAAGAGAAAGAAACAGAGACAAACAGAAAGAGAGAGAAAGAGGGAGAGAGAGAGAGAAAGAGAAAGAGAGAGAAAGAGAAAGAGAGAGAGACAGAGAGAGAGAGAGAGAGAAACAGAAAGAGGGAGAAAGAGAAACAGAGAGAAACAGAAAGAAAGAGAAAGAGAGAGAGAGGGAGAGAGAAAGAGAGAGTGAGAGTGAGAGAAAGAGAGCGAGAAAGAGAGAGAGAGAGAGAGAGTGAGTGAGAGAGAGCGAGAGCAGAGGGTGGGGAGACTCCGTGTTTCTGACAGAGAACCTTAAAGGATGAATATTCATCTCCCTTTGAAATTCCATTCACCCTGATCTACTCTTTCTCCCAATTCTTTTTTTTTTTTCCCTGCCTAAGGCGGGCTCTTTCTAAGAGAAAAATTAATCAGGGATCACATCAGGAATAGGAAATCACCATCAGTCAGGGTGGGCTACATGCTGCAGACACAGAAAGCAAAGTTGATTTCGCGAGATCACGATCAGCATGAAACTTCCCTGGAAATTTATGCCCAAAAAAAAAAAAAAAATGTTTGCAGAAATATTCGAGGCTCTTGCTCTCTGCTCCAAAAGGTATTGATAAAAACCCAAAGCTTCTGGCATCCTCAAGGTCTTTTGGGTTCTAAAATTCTTTGGAATTTTGCATCCAGCTTTAGTCACCGTGATATAAAAAAAAGAGAAGTTGAGACTTTGAAAAAAGTGCGGAGAAGAGCAACTAAAATGGATCAAAGACCTGGGGATTAAAACATATGAAGAAGGATTGCAGGAACTGGGTAGGTCTAGTTTAATGAAAAGAAGGACTGGGGGCAGTGGTGAAATCCAATTTTTTTTACTACCGCTTATGTGGACGTGGCTCAGTGGGCGTGGCTTGGTGGGCATGGCAGGTGAAGGATACTGCAAAATCTCTATTCCCACCCCACTCCAGGGGGAGGATACTGCCAACTCCCCATTCCCTCCCCACTCCTGGGGGAAGGATATTGCAAAATCTCCATTCCCACCCCACTCTGGGGCCAGCCAGAGGTGGTATTTGCCAATTCTCCAAACTGCTCAAAATTTCCAATACTGGTTCTCCAAACTGCTCAAAATTTCCGCTACCGGTTCTCCGAACTGCTCAAAATTTCCACTACTGGTTCTCTGAACTGCTCAAAATTTCCACTACTGGTTCCCCGAACTGCTCAAAATTTCCACTACTGGTTCTCCGAACTGCTCAAAATTTCCGCTGCCGGTTCTCCGAACTGCTCAAAATTTCCACTACTGGTTCTCTGAACTGCTCAAAATTTCCGCTACCGGTTCTCCAAACTGCTCAAAATTTCCACTACTGGTTCTCCGAACTGCTCAAAATTTCCACTGCCGGTTCTCCAAACTGCTCAAAATTTCCACTACTGGTTCTCCGAACTGCTCAAAATTTCCACTGCCGGTTCTCCGAACTGCTCAAAATTTCCGCTACCGGTTCTCTGAACTGCTCAAAATTTCCATTACTGGTTCTCCGAACTGCTCAAAATTTCCGCTACCGGTTCTCCGAACTGCTCAAAATTTCCATTACTGGTTCTCCGAACTGCTCAAAATTTCCGCTACCAGTTCTCCGAACTGCTCAAAATTTCCGCTACCGGTTCTCCAGAACCTGTCAGAACGTGCTGGATTTCACCCTTGCCAGAAGGCAAACTCCACCCAGCCAGTCCTTAAATCTTGGTCCAATTTTTTCAGGGGGCGGGGAGTTGCTTCTGAAATCCCCATCCTTGTATTTTTCCCCCCCTCTGCTTGGGACTGTCTGACTTGTAGGAAGCGAGCCTCTTTTTGCAATTGGCCACATGGATCAGAAACTTATTTGATATATGCCATTAAGGAGACATCAGTCACTATAGACTGGGCTCAGACTATAATTTACAGCTTCAATCTGTTCACCTATCAAATCTGGCATGGAAATAAATTTAGCCCATAAACGCCACGATTTCTGACACGGCAGGTAGAAATGCCATTTTATCGAAATACCTCTGGGCAAAAATCACTCCTTTAAACAAGCTGCATTTTTCCCTCAATCACAGCCAAACAACCAGCTAGGGAAATCTCTGGAGGCTCTTTCGCTTGGCGAAGTCAGAGATTAAGATGCCTTCCGGAAAATTTGCAACAGCAGAAATGGGGAGAAATGACGGCGCTTCTCACCCATCCAAAACAGGAAGCCCGGAGAAATGACTTCAGAGACAAGGGGTGAGGGTTCGTATAAACCTGTTGCACCTATCTGGAAAGGAAGGGAAGGGAGGAAAGGGAAGGGAAGGGAAAGGAAGATGGAAGAAAGATGGAAGGGAGGAGGATAGAAAGGAAGGAAGAGACAGAAGAAGAAAGATGAAAAGGAAGGAAGGATTGGAAAGAAAGAAGGAAGGATTGGAAAGAAGGAACAGAAAGAAGGAAAGAAGGGAAGGGAAACAAAGGGAAGGGTGGAAGGAAGGAAGAAGGCTAGAAGGAAGATTGAAGGAAGGAAGCAAGAAAAGAAGGAAGGAAGATGGAAGCAAGGTAGGAGGGAGTGAAGGAAGGACCAGAAAGAGGGAAACAGAGAGAAGGAAAGAATGGAAGGAAGAAGGAAGGAAGGAAGAAAGGAAGGAAGGAAGGAAGGAAGGAAGGAAGGAAGGAAGGACCAGAAAGAGGGAAACAGAGAGAAGGAAAGAATGGAAGGGAGGAAGGAAGGAAGGAAGGAAGATAGGAGGAAGGTTGAAGGAAGGAAACAAGAAAAAGAGGAAGGAGGGAAGGAAGGAACAGAAAGAAGGATCAGAAAGAAGGAAAGAAGGGAAGGGAGGAAGGAAGGAAGATGGAAGGAAGGGAAAAGGAAAAAGAAAAGAAAAAGAAGATGGGGAGAGCAAGAGAGGAGGCAACAGCAAGGGAGGAAGAGGAAGAAAAAGAGGAAGAGGAAGAGGAAGAGGAAGAGAAGAGAAGAGAAGAGAAGAGAAGAGAGCGGCAGGAAAACTTGAGTTACCTCATTGAAAAGCTAGATGTTATTTTAACTTTTCCCTTCCTCCTGATTATTTCCTTCCACTCCTTTCTGGCTTTCACCATCTCTTTCACATTCTACCTTCACCACCTCTTTTTATCAGTGATATTTATTATTATCAATGGGGGAAACTGGAATGACTTAACAACCGGATGATTCACCGCGACAGATGCAACGGTTGGCTTAACAACCATGGCAAAGTCAGTCGTAAAAATCGGGGGTGTCTCACTTAACAACCTCACCTTGCTCAGCCCCCCCAATCCTGCCCCCCATCCCAATTGTGGTCGTATGTCGAGGATTACCTGTTCTCTGTCTTTTTGTGCATTGTGTCGGTGTAGCACATCCCTTGAAGTCCCTCGAGGAGAAAGCAAGGAAGAGAAGCCGAGATTTAAACCAAGTAACCTGATTTTACAGAGCTTATCTGAATATCCTGGTTAAACCCGCCGTAAGGAAATCTTTCCCTCTTTCCCCCCCCCTCTTTTTTAGACTGATTTTGATTGAAAGCAAAGTGCACAGAGCAAATCCCCATGGAAGCAAAGGACAAGACTGAACTTAAAAATCAACCTTTTTTTTTAAAAAAACCCCATCCCTCTGCTGAATGCAAAGCTTGCAGTTTCGTGCTATTGTACTGCATGGGCGCATCGATGGGGAATGTAACCCCACAATGACAATAGTGGGGGTTAAAGGGGCCACAGACCCCGGAGGAAGAAATAACTCAGGAAAGATTTTTTTTTAAAAAAAATCTATTTAATATTCACGAGCTTCTAACCAGGGGTGGGTTCTACATTTTTTTTACTACCGGTTCTGTGGGTGTGGCTTATTTTGTGGGCGTGGCTTGATGGTCATGTGACTGGGTAGATAGAAACATCTAAGTTAGCCCAACCATCTTGGCTAAATGAGCTGAAAGGGAAAATGCACCATCACCCGAGCCAAGGGATTTAATTTAATTTGATTTAATGTTTATTTACATTCCCGCCTTTATATATATATATATATTTACAAATAATTCAAGGCATAAAAAATAATCAACGCCCCTTCCTCCCCGTCCTTGTAGATAACTCTCACTCTGTCAAGGACCTTGGAGGACTCATTTCTAAAGATCTAAGTGCCCGAGCCCACTGTAACAACATTGCCAAAAAGGCATTAAGAGTTGTTAACCTAATCTTGCGTAGTTTCTTCTCTGGTAATGTTGTACTACTAACTAGAGCATACAAAACATTTGCTAGACGAATTCTCGAATACAGCTCATCTGTCTGGAACCCGCACTGCATATCGGACATGAATACAATCGAGAGAGTCCAGAGATATTTCACGAGAAGAGTCCTCCATTCCTCCAACCGCAATAAAATTCCTTATGCCACCAAACTCCAAATTTTGGGCTTAGACAACTTAGAACTACACCGACTTCAGTCTGACCTAAGCATAGTACATAAAATTATCTGCCACAATGTCCTTCCTGTCAATGACTACTTCAGCTTCAACCACAACAATACATGAGCAAATAATAGATACAAACTCAAGGTAAACCGCTCCAAACTCGATTGCAGAAAATACGACTTCAGCAACAGAGTGGTCAATGCCTGGAATGCACTACCTGAGTCTGTGGTTTCTTCCCCCAAATCCCAAAACTTTAACCTTAAACTGTCTACTGTTGACCTCACCCCATTCCTAAGAGGTCTGTAAGGGGCGTGCATAAGTGCACCAGCGTGCCTACCGTCCCTGTCCTAATATTCCTTTTTACTGACTCTTTTCATGTATTCAAATTATGTTTATACTTTTACCTGTTATCTTATATACGCTTGACAAATAAACTTATGATTATGATAACTGTGAAACTCAACTTGTCACACCTTCAAAAGCTATGTAGAGCCAGATTTAATGATTTTTTAAAAAAATTGATTTATATGCTGCCCTTCTCCAGGGCAGGGCAGCTTACAATGCGTTAAGCAATAGCCTTCATACTTTTTGTATATTTTATACAAAGTCAGCTTATTGCCCCACAATCTGGGTCCTCAATTTACCTACCTTAGAAAGGATGGAAGGCTGAGTCAACCTTGAGCCTGGGGAGATTCGAACCTGCAGTAATTACAGGCAGCTGGTCTTAATAACCAGCTTAATAACAGGGTGCCTTAGACCATTGTACTACCAAGGCTCATTTGATGATGAATTCTTGAATTCATCAAGAATTTGATGAATTCTTGATGAATTCTTGATGAATTCTTGATGAATTCTTGATGAACTTGAACTACCAAGGAAGTGGATACTGCAGTATCTGAGCAGTCAATCATAAAGGCAAACAACAGCTGGAAAACTCCAGCGGCCATAACTTTGTGGCCAGCTCATAAGTAGCTTTTGAGGGGGTGGGGGAATCTGCCATCATTTCAAATGGCTGTTAAGCAACCGGTCATAAATCAAGGACTACCTATGGCCAGTTTCCATTGTATGGCTGCCAAAAAAATTACACCACCCTATCCAAAACGTCGCCGTTTGCAGTTAAATTGGACTTGTTAAAAAAAAATAATAATTACAGATTAGGGTTCGAGAAACGGTATCTTTCAAAATTTATTTGTCGTCTCTTCCTAGCTGAGCCGTTGGGTTGCTGGGTGTCCCCCGAATGCGACGTGATTTTTGACTTCGTGCTTTTCAGATGGAGTTTTCGTTAACGCAGCGGCTGCCTCCCAAATGGCTGGAGCCAAATGTCAGCCACATATCGGCTTTCCACGGGTCATTGCTCTAAATTAAATAATCTGGCATCTTTCTCCTAGACATCGCTGCAGGCTGAAGAAAGAAAGAAAGCGGGTGCGGGGGGGAAAAGCAGCACGATTTCCAGAGAGGGTTGGATAAATATGTTCTCAGGTCGACTGCTCCAAAATCACCAGACGTCTCTCGAAATATTGGCCTCAACTAGGATGTCACGGCTACATCGATAAGCAGACTTGGTGGAGCTAACATTGGTTAATCGGAAGCCTTCTGCTTTAATCTTGGAAGGGGCGATTTTTACAGTCACGTAACCGTGGATTCATATTAAGCCTATTACGTTGACTTTCGTAGGATGCAAGAATTGTGGGTGCTTCATCGCTGCACGTTGTTAAGAAAAGACTGGACAGACACTTGTCTGAAATGGCATAGGGCCGTGATGGCGAACCTATGGCATGCGTGCCACAGGTGGCACATGGAACCATATCAGTGAGCATGTGAACTCAGCTCCAGCGTGCTTGCTTGCACCGGCAGGCTGATTTTCAGCTCTTCTGGGCCCACCGGAACTACGGAAACAGGCTGTTTCCTGCCTCCAGAGGGCCTGGAGGGGGTGGGGAAGGCCTGTTTTTTGCTCTCCCCAGGCTCCAGAGCCTCTCTAGGAGCCTGGGAAGGGCAAAAACGGCCTTCCCCATCCCCCTGGAAGCCCTCCAGAGGCCGGAAACGGCCCGTTTGCTGACTTCCGGTGGGACCAGAAGGCCCGTTTTTTGCTCTCCCCAGGCTCCAGAGCCTCTCTAGGAGCCTGGGGAAGGCGAAAACAGCCTCCCGCCCCCTGAGGCCCTCCAGAGGCTGGAAATGGCCCATTTACCGACTTCCTGTTCCACTTTCCGGCCTCCAGAGGGCCTCCGGGGGTGCATAGAATTATGGGTGTGGGCACGCATGTGACCCCCCCCAAGCTACCCCTGCTTTTGGCATGTGATGACAAAAAGGTTAGCCATCACTGGCATAGGGTCTCCTGCTTGAGCATGGGGTTGGACTAGAAGACTTCCAAGGTCTACTTCCAGCTCGATTCTGATTGACTGATAATATTTGAGAATGTTTGTAGCTCGGGGTTCAACTGTGGGGTTCAACTGCTACAACTGCAGCTCATTGGCGCTACAAACCCCACTCCCTTCAATCACTGATGATGTTCCCTAGTTGGGTCATGAAACATCTGCAAGAAAACAACCAAACAACCAAGGACCCCACAATTTTTTCTTCCTCCTCCTCCTCCTCCTCCTCCTCCTCCTCCTCCTCCTCCTCCTCCTCCTCCTCCTCCTCCTCCTCCTCCTCCTCCTCCTCCTCCTCTCCATTTTAGCAGTGATGATGTTCCCTAATTGGGTCATGAAACATCTACAAGAAAACAACCAAGCTCAGAGAGCCCCAAGGATGCCACAATCTCCTCCTCCTCCTCCTCCTCCTCCTCCTCCTCCTCCTCCTCCTCCTCCTCCTCCTCCTCCTCTTCTTCTTCTTCTTCTTCCTCCTCCTCCTCCTCTTCTTCCTCTTTCCTCCTCCTCCTCCTCTCAGCAAATCCCACTCCCTTCTAGCACTGATGATGTTACCTAGTTGGATTATAAAACATCTGCAAGAAAACCACCAAGCTCAGAGAGCAAGGACCCCACAATTCTCCTCCTCCTCCTCCTCCTCCTCCTCCTCCTCCTCCTCCTCCTCCTCCTCCTCCTCCTCCTCCTCCTCCTCCTCCTCTTCCCTTTAGCACTGATGATGTTACCTAGTTGGGTCATGAAACATCTACAAGAAAACAACCAAGCTCAGAGAGCCCCAAGGATGCCACAATCTCCTCCTCCTCCTCCTCCTCCTCCTCCTCCTCCTCCTCCTCCTCCTCCTCCTCCTCCTCCTCCTCCTCCTCTTCTTCTTCTTCTTCTTCCTCCTCCTCCTCTTCTTCCTCTTTCCTCCTCCTCCTCCTCTCAGCAAATCCCACTCCCTTCTAGCACTGATGATGTTACCTAGTTGGATTATAAAACATCTGCAAGAAAACCACCAAGCTCAGAGAGCAAGGACCCCACAATTCTCCTCCTCCTCCTCCTCCTCCTCCTCCTCCTCCTCCTCCTCCTCCTCCTCCTCCTCCTCCTCCTCCTCCTCCTCCTCCTCTTCCCTTTAGCACTGATGATGTTACCTAGTTGGGTAGTGAAACATCTGTAAGACAACATCCAAGCTCAGAGAGCACAAAGGACCCCCAAAGTCTCTTCCTCCTCCCCACTTCCTTCTAGCACTGATGAGGTTAGCTAGTTGTGTAGTGAAACGTCTGTACAACCAAGCTCAGAGAGCACCAAGGGCCACCACAGTCTCCTCCTCCTCCTCCTCCTCCTCCTCCTCCTCCTCCTCCTCCTCCTCCTCCTCCTCCTCCTCTCTGTTTTAGCAGTGATGATGTTCCCTAATTGGGTCATGAAACATTTGCCAGAAAACAAGCTCAGCGAGAACCAAGGACCCCATGAGAGTCACCAGCCCCACAACGCACCAAGGTAACAAATGGACAAACACACACTCTCCAACGAAAGACTGAGCCGAATCCTTGGCAGTCAGCGACTGCAGAGTTATCTCCAGAAACTCGGATGTATAATTTATTCTTCGCATCCCCCCCTTCTCTTGTTCAGGGACCCTCAGTATTTCAATCCCGACCTCCAAGGAACATCAACCTTTCAAGAAGAGCCTCCAGCTTCTCTGAAGTTCTCATTATTGATGGCATGGTGCTCATACCTGCATTAAACAGAACCAGGATGACTGCTATGGGGCTTGCGGTTCCTCCACCATGCTATTTCTGGAAGCCCCCCTTCCCTATCTCCCTCTCCAGGCCCCCCTCTCTCTGCCCGGCAGAGTCTTCCTTGCACCACGTTCATTAAAATGGAAGTCCGTGGGTTCCCACCCCGATGGGCTCTCCTTGCATCCGCCGCCTGTCACATCGGATCCACCCTCCCTTTTATCATGTCAGACCGAGGCTGATTGTCCAAGCCGAATTTACAATAAGCAGGAGTTTCAGCCTCCAATTAGTCCCGGCTGCCTTTTTTGGGGGGATGGGGTGGGGTAGGGGAGAGGGGAAGGAGAAAGGAGGAGAAGATCGGGTTCCTCCAGCCAAGTCCATTGGGTAACTGTCAAAGCAAGGTCAGCAGTGTCCTCAGGTTGGAATCAATGGATGGCAACATCACTGGAGCCTGAATCTGCAGGGGAGGATGAGCCAGAGCTGTGGCTGATAGAGACTGAAGGGGCAGCTTCATTGGCTTTGAAGGAACAGGAGGAGGAGCAGGACAGGGCAGTCCCGGGACCCTCAAGCTTGGGATGGCTCGCCAGCAGGGAGGAACCGGGGGGGGGGAGGCAGGATGACCGAGAGAGGGCAGGCAATGATGAAAAGCGATGGAGCTCAGATAATGAGCAAGGATCACCCCCTCCTGATCCCCGAGCATGGAGAGTAGAGAGAAGGCGGGAACAGCACAGGCTGACCTGATGTCTCCGGAGGAGAGCACCCCGCCCCTCTTCAAAAGGCACACCTGAGGACTGAGACTTAAGGAGATGCTGTGGGGAGGGGCGTTTGTGGGGAACAAACACTGAATTCGTGGAGTTTTGGGTGCCGTTGCCGACGTTTGGAGTTTCCTAAACTTGCTTTATTTCTTGCTTCCTGGACTCATTGCCTTGTTCCCTTGCCCCGCTGGATTTCTGGTTTGGCAGCCATTGTGTTCACAGCATTTTGCTGGGCTACTTGCAGCCAGAGGCTGCTGGAAGTGTGTGTTTGTGTGTGTGTGTGTGTGAGAGAGAGAGCGAGCATTTTGCTCTGGGACTTGCCATAAACATGGGAATGTTTCAGGGGGGAAAGTTGGAGCAATAAAGGGGCGGTTTGAATGATCAGCTGACTGTGTTGCCTCCGTGCCTTGCCCTGGATCAGGGGTCTGCAACCTTAAACACTCAAAGAGCCATTTGGACCCGTTTCCCACAGAAAAGAAAACACCGGGAGCCACAAAATCTGGGTGGGCGTGGCCAACTCGACGTCACTCACTTCCACCAGTCACATGACCCCCCCCAAGCCACGCCTACCCAGCCGGTCATTAGGTCAGAGAACCAGTTGTTAAAAAACATCGGGAACCACAAAACCCTTTTGACATCTCTCTCTTCCTCCCTCCCCCTCTCTCCCTCTCTCCCCACTTCTCTCTCTGTATCTCTCTATGTCTCTCTCTCTCCCCCTCTCTTTCAGTTCCAAGCCATGAGGCAGTCCCACTGGAACGAGGCTCTCCGGCTCTTTGCCACCAGTGGTACTTCCCTCCAGCCTTCACCCAAAGCCCCGCACCAGGAGGCCAAAGCAGACCCCGAGTTGGAATTTCTGCCTCCCTCCGACCCACACAAGAAGACCCCGAAGGGGGAGACTCTCTGCAGCAACACAAACGTTCATTGCATGTATCCAGCCCAGGGGTCATAGTTTGAGGACCCCTGATTTAGTGCAATATAAAAAATGCAAATAAATTTTCTGCGGACCACCAAAATTTTCTCGCGGAACCAGCAAATACCACCTCTGGCTGGCCCCAGAGTGAAGTGGGAATGGAGATTTTGCAGTCTCCTTCCCCTGGAGTGGGGTGGGAATAGAGATTTTGCAGTATCCTTCCCCTGCCACGCCCACCAAGCCACGCCCACCAAGCCACACCACGCCCACAGAACCGGTAGTAAAAACATTTGAATTTCACCACTGATATAAATATATGTATCAGTGTTGTATCCTGAACTGGAATTATAATTGTTGATTGGTAAACATTGATGGATTGTAAATGTTTATTTCCAGCCCCACAGACACAGCCCCACACACAGTCACAATTACAATACGAAGGACCATAACCCCAGGACATAACAAGATGATGGGTATGAATGTTGGATGCATTTTTATGGTTTCCGGAGTGACTGGATTGAAAAAAAAAATCTTTGGGTCATTCACGTAACCTCAGGTCCTTGTGATTACATCACCCAGTGACCTGCAGGTAACCCTGATGTGACCTCCGGCTAAATGGAGCGATGTTGGTTTATTAGCCTCTTTCCTATTTTCGGGGAGTTGTTTTGCTTTAAATATCTCCTCTGAGTTGCTGCTCCTTCTCCGAATCCTCCAGCCTTCACCGATAATGACGGCGAGGGAATCTTGGATGGCATTCAAGGGCGATGACCCCCAGACCAAGACTATTGACTTATTTATGCAATTCATCTGCCACCTGGAACCTATTGGAGATCATCTTTGTGTCGGTGTTGAGCGGAGGCATTTCCAACAGATAGATAGATGATTTTATATCTTCGTTTTATTTCCTGACAGCGAGAACAATTAATCCATGGAACAACTTGCCTCCAGAAGCTCTAACACTGGAGGATTTTAAGAGGAGGTTTATTTATTTATTTATTTTATTTTATTCAATTTGTATACCGCCCTTCTCCTAGTGGACTCAGGGCGGTGCACAGCCAGAACAGTTGGACAGCCATTTGTTCGGAATGGTATAAGACAGTGATGGCTAACCTTTTTGCCATCGCGTGCCAAGAGCAGGGGCGGTGTCATAAGTGCGCGTGGCACACCCATAATTCTATGCACTCTGCCCCTGCTCCTGGTACGCAGTGGCATGGTAGGCCCGTTTTTTACTCTCCTCAGCCTCCAGAGCCTTTCTAGGAGTCTGGGGAGGGCGAAAACAGCCTTCCCCAACCCCCCTCTGGAGGCCCTCTGGAGGCCAAAAACGGCCCATTTGCCAACTTCCGGTGGGACCAGAAGGCCCATTTTTTACTCTCCCCAGCCTCCAGAGCCTTTCTAGGAGTCTGGGGAGGGCGAAAACGGCCTTCCCCAACCCCCTGGAGGCCCTCTGGAGGCCAAAAACAGTCAGTTTGCCAACTTCCGGTGGGACCAGAAGGCCCATTTTTTGTTGTCCCCAGCCTCCAGAGCCTTTCTAGGAAGTTGGCAAATGGGCCATTTCCGGCCTCCGGAGGGCCTCCGGGGGTGTATGTGGTGTGTGGAGTGCCATTTTTGCCCTCCCCAGACAAAAGGGCTGGGGAGAGAGAAAAACAGGCCTTCCCCACCACCCCCTGAGGTCCTCCAGAGGCAGGAAACAACCTGTTTCCCTACTTCTGGTGGGCCCAGAAGGCCTGAAAATCAGCTGGCCGGCACGCATATTCGTGCCGGAGCTGAGCTCGCGTGCCCAACGATATGGCTACGCGTGCCACCTGTGGCACGTGTGCCATAGGTTCACCATCATGGGTATAAGGTCTCCTGTTTGATCAGGGGGTTGGACTAGATGACCTCTAAGTTTATTTATTTATTTATTTATTTTATTGAATTTGTATACCGCCCTACTCCCGAAGGACTCAGGGCGGTGAACAGCCAAATAAAATACATATAATACAAATGTTAAAAAACATTGGAAACATTGGAAAGTTCCCTTCCAATCCTGTTATTATTCTGTTTATTTTCTTTTATTGCTTTTATAAACAACTCAAGGTGGCAAACATATTTAACAGAACCTCCTCCTCCTGTTGTTTTCCCCATAAAAACAACCCTGTGGGTTTAATCATACTTGGCCAAACAGAGCTGTTCTGTTGTCCCAAAGCTTGTTTTTTAAGAGGCAACTGGACTTCCTCGTTTTTTCTTTTGAGGACATTTCTCTTCTCATCCAAGAAGCTTCTTCAGCTCTGACAGGATAGTGGGGAATGGAAGGATTTATACTCCTTGCAGACAGCTGGTCATTTGCATTCTTTTAGAGGGATGTTGAGGCCACCTAACCTAACCTAACACACACAGTGACTCCCTTAACAACCAGGGCAAGAGAAGTCGTAAAATGGGGCCAAATTCACTTAACTGTCTTGCTTAGCAATCTAATTTTGGGGCTTGATTGTGGTAACAAGTCGAGGACTACCTATATAGAGGAGAGATTACGGTAACGGTTGCTTCAGTTATCATGGGGGTAGACTTCCATATCTATATTTGTTTCGCTGGCCTGATCGGACCTTTTTTTTTCAGAGAAGAAATAAAAATAGACGCCATATGTTCACAATTCCTTCATTAGGAGTTGAATTCACGGGGTCAAGAAACAGAAAGAGAAGAAAGGAAGTCTTCTCTAAACAGCAAGGGACTTGGTGGCCAGGATTATCTCAGGAAGGTTAATTAGAATTTTTTTTATTTAAGAATTTAGAAACTTTAGAAAAGTAGAGGGTTTTTTTTTTGTTGTTTTTTTTTTATCGGAAGAGACTTGGAGATATGTCAACCGGGCAGGAGTTTTCGGATTTGTCATTTCCACGCTGGAAGTTAAAATAAAGTTCTCTTTTGTAGCTGTTCACCAAGTTTCTGCCTCTTTTGATTTTTAAAAAAAATTCCAGCAAATTTAGCTTCTGGTCGCAAAGCTTCAAGTCTAGATGGATATCAGAAAGATATTTTAATTCTCTCTCTGCTCCAGGAAATAACGACAGCTCCTTAGATATAACTCGCAGATCTAAATTATATCGACTTTTTTTTTTTTAAAGGTATGGAGAAATGCTGCTAAGGCAGTGGGATTAATGTAACACAGCATTTTCATTCTTTCTTGGTGTTGAAGTTTTCTTTCTGGGCGGGCGACGGCGGGCGTACCTGCAGAGAGGATTCTGTGTGCCACCTGTGGCACGCGTGCCATAGGTTTGCCATCACGGCCCTATACCGTTTCAGACAAATTGTTGTCCAATATCTTCTTAAAATCTTCCAGTGTTGGAGCATTGACAACTTCCGGAGGGAAGTCATTCCATGGATTAATTGTTCTAACTGTCAGGAAATTTCTCTTTATTTCTAGGTTGGTGAGGAAATCTATCAGGGTCCAGATCAGGGGGAGAAATGCTTCCGGTTCGGACCGGATCGCCCAATCCGGTAGCGATGGAGGCGGGTGGTTCAGAGAAGCGGTAGCAAAAATCCCTGCCCCCCCCCAATGCCCAGCTGAGCCACGCGATCATCATAGGCTTTTTTTCTTTTAAAAGCCTCTGACGATCCAAGCTGAGTTGCCTGATCGTCAGAGGCATTTAAAAGAAAAAAAAAGCCTCTGACGATCAGGCAACTCAGCTGGGATCGTCAGAGCCTTTTGAAAGCATTTTTTTTACAATCTCTTCGCCGAAGAGGTTGTAGAAAAAATGGTTTTAAAAGTAAAAAAAAAAAAAATTGGCCACGCCCACCCAGTCACATTAACCCCCCCCCACCAAGCCACGCCCACAGAACCGGTAGTAACAAATTTTAGATTTCACCACTGGTCCAGATTGATAAAACACTTGGGTCTCCATTAGAGTTAGAAAAGCAGAGTTGGAAGGGACTTTGGAGGTCTTCTAGTCCATCCCCTTGCTCAGGCAGGAAACCCAGGGGGAGGCTTCAACAGTCATAAGTGTGAAAAAATGGCCATAAGTTACTTTTTTTCAGTGCTGTTCTAACGGTCATTAAATCGAGGACTCCCTGTATATGACACCATTTTCTCCCTCCTCCGAGACATCCCTGTTTCCTTCTATTTCTTCAGGATGTGACTCAACTCCGGGTCATTTAAACAGAGCAAAACACACCTTTAAATCCATTAGTATCGTTTAAGCTGATATTAAATGCGTATGAATATTCATTTAGGAAAAAAATGTGTGTCTGGAGAGGAAATATATTTAGAAGTCCTTATTAAGACGAAATGCAGACATGTGAAATGCAGATGCATATTTCATATACTTTTTAGGTGGATCATTTCTCAGCTCAAAAATCGATGTACCATTAAGGGATTTTACGTGTGTATCAAAATTTGACCAGTTAAAGTCTAATTAAAATATGTATTTTATATTTTGTGTGCCTCTCTCTGTGGCGGTGTGTCTATGAGTTGCGGTTTTTTTAAAATCCTTTTAAAATCTATAATTCCAACTGCTGGCGGTTACAGCTCCCCCCCCATTTAGTTAAAAGGGAATAAGTGAGATTATTGGTCTAATTTAGAATATTAGCATCACTCCGTCAAAATTTAGGTGAAGTAGATGACATTCTTAAATGAAGGGCGTGAAAAATATACAAATATATATATATATATGAGGTAACGGATGCAAATATGTTGGAAACAAACGAGAGGTAGTTGCAGGCAGTCCTCGAATTTACAACGGTTTGTTTAGTGACCATTCAAAGTTTCAACGGCCCTGAAAAAAATGGTTTTCACACTACAACTGTTGTAGCATCCCCAGGATCCTGTGATCAAAATTGAAATGCTTGGCAATGCTGGTTCGCATTTATGACAGTTGTGGGATCACGTGATTCCCCTTTGCGTCTTTCTGACCAGCAACGTCAACGGGGAAGCCAGATTCACTTAACAATAATTTTATTAAATTGACAACTCAATGATTCACTTAACAACTTCTGATAAGAAAGGTTGTAAAAAGCGGACAACACTCACTTGACAAATGTCTCGGTTAGTAACATAAATTTCGGGCTCAATTTGGGTCGTAAGTCGAGGACTAGCTGTATTTCCTTTGTCTGTCCTCATACGTTCAATTTTTCCTGGCTTATTAGTATTTCTGTCGGCCTTACCAGGTAGACCACACAGGAAATATAACTAAAATAAAGGTAATCCTCAACTTGAGGTCTGACCATCCATCCATCCATCCATCCAGATTGCTAGCAATTTATTTCATTTGTTGTAGCTATACTGGACAGGTTATCACATCGATTTTAATGATGTTCACACCTTCAGAAGTTGCAAGAACTTGTCTCCAGAAGTTGTGAATGCTCCTACACTGGAAGTTTTTAAGAAGAGATTGGACAACCATTTGTCTGAAGTGGTGTAGGGTTTCCTGCCTAAGCAGGGGGTTGGACTAGAAGATCTCCAAGGTCCCTTCCAACTCTGTTTCTTCTATTCTATTCTATTCTATTCTATTCTATTCTATTCTATTCTATTCTATTCTATTCTATTCTATTCTATTCTATTCTATTCTATTCTATTCTTGTCCAATCTCTTCTTAAAAACTTCCATTTGTCTGAAAAGATGTAGGGTTTCCTGCCTATCTCCTTGACAGATTGGATTCAATTCCATAGAATAGAATAGAATAGAATAGAATAGAATAGAATAGAATAGAATAGAATAGAATAGAATAGAATAGAAGAAACAGAGTTGGAAGGGACCTTGGAGGTCTTCTAGTCCAACCCCCTGCCCAGGCAGGAAACCCTACACCACTTCAGACAAATGGTTGTCCAATCTCTTCTTAAAAACTTCCAGTGTTGGAACATTCACAACTTCTGGAGGCAAGTCGTTCCACTGATTAATTGTTCTAACTGTCAGGAAATTTCTCCTGGGTTCTAAGTTGCTTCTCTCCTTGATAAGTTTCCACCCGTTCCTTCTTGATTCCCTCTTCTTTGTGGGCAGCCCCTGAGATATCGGAAGACTGCTATCATGTCTCCCCTAGTCCTTCTTTTCATTAAACTTGAGATACCCAGTTCCTGCATCCGTTCTTCGTATGTTTTAGCCTCCAGTCCCCTAATCCTCTTTGTTGCTCTTCTCTGCACTCTTTCTAGGGTCTCCACATCTTTTTTACATCGTGGCGACCAAAACTGGATGCAGTATTCCAAGTGTGGCCTTACCAAGGCCTTATAAAGTGGTATTAACACTTCACGTGATCTTGATTCTATCCCTCTGTTGATGCAACCTTCCAGATCTTTGGACTACACTTCCCAACACCCAGGCTGAAATTACAGAATTACAGAATAACACAGTTGGAAGGGACTTCAGAGGGTCTTCCAGTCCAATCAAGCAGGAGACCCTATTCCATTTCAGACATATGGCTGTCCCGTCTCTTCTTAAAACCTCCAGTGATGGAGAACCCACGGTACGTTTAATTTAGATGTTTAAAAGATCCCTGGTAGAAGTTCTAGATTAGAATAAGGTGAAGCAGGATTAGGGCAACCACAAGAAGAGAGTCTATCAAATGAAACGAGAGTAAAAGTCTTTCGTTTTGTGTTGGATTGCAATTTGGCTTTTTGGAGGTAGGCCTTCAACCAGGAGACACCTGATCCGATTTCCTCTTCAGATCATTTTTTTTAAAAAGGTTTTCAGGATGGCCCGAAAATGAATGCTAGATGAAGAGAAAATAAGGAAGATTGCTGTGATGTCGTTCGACTCACCTCCTGATGTGGTGCATTGCATTTGATAAAAAGAAGAAAAAGAAAAAGAAAGAAAAGAGAGATGGAATAAAGACAGGAAAGGGGAAAAAAAGGTGTGATGGGTTAGCATTTTATCAAGTCAGAGCCAGCACTTTCAGCTCCCCACACATCTCCCTGATTATTTCCCTTTTGGCAGAGAGGAAACAATATTTGAAGTGAGAAAATAAGGCTCACAGAGGGAAGAGGAAAGACTAAATGGATTTACTAGCTTCCCAGAATGAAGCAGGAGAAGCCATCTGGAAGAGCAGCGTGAAAAGACACAGCTGATTCTTGGAATGAGCTTGCCGGCTTCTAAATGGGATGCTTTGTCTGTCTCGGCCTGAGCTACTGTGTGGCTCCCTGGACTCTTCGACTGAAGCAGAGTCTGCCCCTAAAAGAAGGCACAAGCACGGGAGGAGGAAGGAGAGAGAGAGGGAGAGAGAGAGAGAGAGAGAGAGGAAGGAAAAGAAAGAAAAAGAGTGGAAGGAAGGAACGAAGGAAGGAAGGAAGGAAGGAAAGGGGGGAAGGAAGGGGAGAGGAGAAGGAGAGGGAGGGAGGAAAAGAAAGAGGAAGAGGAAGGAAGGAAGGAAGGAAGGAAGGAAGGAAGGGGATAGATGGGACTGGAAGAAAGGGGAGAGGAGAGGAGAAGGAGAGGGAGTGGGAGGGAGGAAAAGAAAGAGGAGGAAGGAAGGAAGGAAGGAAGGAAGGAAGGAAGGAAGGAGAAATTTAAAATAGAGAGAGGTTGGTTTTAACAGAAAAATAGAGCTGGAAGGGACCTTGGAGGTCTTCTAATCCAACTCCCTGCTCAAACAGGAGATCCTATGTTTTTTCAGACCAATCTCTTCTTAAAAGCCTCCAGTGTCGGAGTCCCCACAATTTCTGGTGGCAAGCTGTTCCACTGGTGAATTGTCCTCACTGTTAGGAAGTTTCTCCTTAATTCCAGGTTGCTTCTCTCCTTGATGAGTTTCCACCCATTGCTTCTTCTCCTGCCTTGAGGTGCTTTGGAGAATAGCTTGACCTGCTTCTTCTTAGTAGCAACTGTGAGAGGGATCTTGGAGTCCTAGTGGACAACCATTTAGATAGGAGCCAGCCGTGTGCAGCAGCTGCCAAAAAAGCGAACACAGTTCTAGGCTGCATCAACAGAGGGATAGAATCAAAATCACGTGAAGTGTTGATACCACTTTATCATGCATTGGTAAGGCCACACTTGGACTATTGCATCCAGTTGATCTGTCCCCGTCCACACACACACACAAACACAGCCAGCCGAGGGTTAAGGAAACACTTTGGCACACACCCAGGTCTTTATCTCCAACTTGGCAGCGATTTACACACCATCTGCCAAGTGCATTTATTTCCACAAAACAGAAAGATAAGATACTTAGCGTACAAAAGTCCAATCAGAATAATATTCCTCTCAGCAGTTTCCGGATGAGGCTTTAGTGACTATCCAAGGTTTACTTTTGTTCGTCACAAGGATCACTAGCCACCACCCTCTCTTATATAGTCTCTGGGGTGTGGTCCAGTGACTCAGTTCTAATCCCTAGCACACCTCCTGAGCTGCTGCAATCGTTTATCACGCCTTCGGAGGCGTGCGTCCAGGAATGATGTCTCTCCCTCGCTCTCATCCGAGCCACCTGTCTCCCTGCTAATCTCCTCTCCCTCGGCCGGCACCTGAGACAGTGCCAGAGGGGAGGGGCCTGGAGAGGGAGGCCTGGCTGACTCCTCTTCCTCATGCTCGGAGCTTTCTTCCTCCGATGGGACAGGCTCAGAGGGCGGGGCCACAACACCAGTTTTGGTCGCCACACTATTAAAAAAAAAATGTGGAGACTCTAGAAAGAGTGCAAAGAAGAGCAACCAAGATGATTAGGGGACTGGAGGCTAAAACATACGAAGGAACGGTGCAGGATCTGGGTTTGTCTAGTTTAATGAAGAGAAGGACCAGGGGAGACATGATAGCAGTCTTCCAATATCTCAGGGGCTGCCCCAAAGAAGAGGGAGTCAAGCTATTCTCCAAAGCACCAGAAGGCAAGACAAGAAGCAACGGATGGAAACTAATCAAGGAGAGAAGCAACCTGGAATTAAGGTCAGAATTCCTAACAATGAGAACAATTAATCAGTAGAATGACTTGCCTCCAGAAGTTGTGGGTGCTCGAACACTGGAGGGTTTTAAGAAGAGATTGGGCGACCATTTCTCTGAAATGTTACAGGGTTTTCTGCTCGAATATGGGGGTTGGAGTAGAAGACCTCCAAGGTCCCTCTCATTATTTTGTTACTCGGTTGATTTTTCCCTGGTGTTGTCAGCGTGGGAAGCTTGCTGCTAATGTTGTAATCATGCAACAGCCTCTGTGCAGCTTTGTTCACAACTCCTCTGCGCGGTGTAGGACTCCATGCCTTACATGAGTCAGTGGCTTGTATGAGTTATACTGCTATTATGTTATAAGTAGGACTGATGGATTGCACAAAAGCTGCTATAGATCCTACCTACGCCTGGCACTCAAGTTCCATTTTCCCCTCACCTGTAGTATAGAGAGTGAAGGATTTACTTATTTTTTTTTGTGTTTGTCAAAGTGGGAGGATGGAAGAGAGGAGAAGGAGGAAAGGCTCGGGAAAAAGAACAGCAGGACACCAAGGTGCTAAAAGGGGGGTGAGTTAAAAGGGAGCAGAAGCTTGAAGATCTATCTTTGGAAAGGAAGGTCCAGCGTTCTTCTCAAATCCCTGCTAAGTGGGAGAGAGACGAAAGAGGCATGGACAAGAAGTAATGATTGGAAATTTAATCAAGGAGAGAAGCAATCTGGAATTAAGGAGAAACTTCCTAACAGTGAGGACAATTAACCAGTGGAACGGCTTGCCACCAGAAGTTGTGGGTGCTCCATCACTGGAGGTTTTTAAGAAGAGACTGGACAGTCATTTATCTGAAATGGTGTAGGGTCTCCTGTTTGAGTGGGCTGGGTGGGTGGACTAGATGACCTCTAAGGTGCCTTCCAACTCTGCTATTCTCTAATTCTGTACTTTTAGCCTGGATATTGGGAAGTATAGTCCAAACATCTGGAAAGAATTGAATCCAACAGGTCAGAATCTGAGGAGACGGAGATTGGAACGAATGGACCATAATATTCTTTTTTGTACACTGAGGTGCAAATTCCTTCAACTGCCATCTGTCTCCTCCCCTTCTTCTTCTCTTGCTCCTATTTCCCCCTCCTCTTCCTCCTCCTCTTTCTACCCCTGTCATTCCCCTCCTCCTCTTTCTTTTCCTCTCCATCCTCCTCCTCCACCCCCCTCTCTCTGTCTCCCCTCCCTCCCCCTCTCCCCCCTTCTTTCTCCTTTCCTAGTAGCCTTCATAACTCTTTCCTCCTATCACAGAACCTTGTATCTATAATGGATCATTTCCTCTGGAAATGTGCTGCTTCCTCCTGGCATGAAAGTGAGGGAAGCCATTGGTTGAAGAGATATGGGATCTAATATGCCTTGGATATTTTCAGAATTGCTTCTGCTTGACATAGCTGAACAGGTCAAGATGGGGGTGAGCCAAGCAATGAATAGCTATAAAATCTTCTCTTGTCACATCTGATTTAGCAAATGAACTCTGAGGCCCTGACCGAAAATAAAGCAAGTGAAAATATCCAGTACCTTTAATTCACACAGACATCCACTGGCCTGGGTGTGGAGAAGATATTAATCATCAAAGGGTAGATAGAAACATCTAAGGTAACCCAACCATCTTGGCTAAATGAACTGACGGGGAAAATGCACCATCACCCGTGCCAAGGGATTTAATTTAATTTGATTTAATGTTTATTTACATTCCCGCCTTTATATATATATATATATATTTACAAATAATTCAAGGCATAAAAAATAATCAACAGACCTTCTTCCCCCTCCTTGTAGATGACCCTCACTCTCTCAAGGTCCTTGGAGTACTCATTTCTAATGATCTAAGTGCCCGAGCCCACTGTAACAACATTGCCAAAAAGGCATTAAGAGTTGTTAACCTAATCTTGCGTAGCTTCTTCTCTAGTAATGTTGTACTACTAACTAGAGCAGACAAAACATTTGCTAGACCAGTTCTTGAATACAGCTCATCTGTCTGGAACCCGCACTGCATATCGGACATAAATACAATCGAGAGAGTCCAGAGATATTTTACGAGAAGAGTCCTCCATTCCTCCAACCGCAATAAAATACCTTATGCCACCAGACTCCAAATTTTGGGCTTAGACAACTTAGAACTACACCGACTTCAGTCTGACCTAAGCATAGTACATAAAATTATCTGCCACAATGTCCTTCCTGTCAATGACTACTTCAGCTTCAACCACAACAATACACGAGCAAATAATAGATACAAACTCAAGGTAAACCACCCCAAACTCGATTGCAGAAAATACGACTTCAGCAACAGAGTGGTCAAGGCCTGGAATGCACTACCTGACTCTGTGGTTTCTTCCCCAAACCCCCAAAACTTTAACCTTTGACTGTCTACTGTTGACCTCACCCCATTCCTAAGAGGTCTGTAAGGGGCGTGCATAAGAGCACCAGCGTGCCTTCCACCCCTGTCCTAATATTCCTTTTTACTGACTCTTTTCATGTATTCAAATTATGTTTATACTTTTACCTGTTATCTTATATATGCTTGACAAATAAACTTATGATTATGATTACAATAACAACATTGTGAGATAGGTTGTGCTAAGAGAGAGGGACTCAGCTGGCTTTCATGGTTAAGGCAGGACTAGAACTCATCATCTCCTGGTGATTGGCACAAAGTCACCCAGCTGGATTTGTGGCTAAGGCAGCACTAGAACTCACTGTCTCCCGCTTTCTAGCCTGGTGCCTCAACCCACTAGATCAAACTGGATCTCCATTTTCCAGAATTCACTTCCTGGATTCACTACATCATGAAGCAGCATCACATTTGAGACTGTTGGTCCTGGAAGTGTCAGGAAAAAAAGATGTTTTGTGTGAAGAGCCAAGCACTGATGGAAGTGTTTGGGGCTTTCAAAAGATTAAAGGAAGGTAACTCTTCTTCAGCATCTGTGCTGAAGAAGAATCAAAAGGAGCATCTCCTTTGATCTCAATGCGGTCTTACAGATATTTGTTTAGATTCTTTTGCAGGGAAAAATGCTTGAATATTGCCAAATAAGGCAATTCTTTCCTCCTCTCCCTTCCTCCCTCCCTTCCCTTCCCTTCCCTTATTCATCAATTTACTTCCTTTCCTTTCCTTTCCTTTCCTTTCCTTTCCTTTCCTTTCCTTTCCTTTCCTTTCCTTTCCTTTCCTTTCCTTTCCTTTCCTTTCCTTTCCTTCCCTTCCCTTCCCTTCCCTTCCCTTCCCTTCCCTTCCCTTCACTTCGCTTCCCTTATTAATCAATTTACTTCCTTTCCTTTCCTTTCCTTTCCTTTCCTTTCCTTTCCTTTCCTTCCCTTTCCTTTCCTTTCCTTCCCTTTCCTTCCCTTTTATCCAGTCCTTCCTTCTTTTCTTCCTTCTTTTCTGCCTCCCTCCCTCCCTCCCCCTCCCTCCCCCTCCCTCCCTTCCTCTGTCTGCTTGCCTGCCTGCAATTCTAAGTACAACTGTAGATTTATCCTTTTCTCTAAAATTGCACTGTGACTGATGATGTACCCTATTTGGGTCATGAAACATCTGCAAGACAACCAACCTCAGAAAGCACCAATGATGCTACAATCCTCCTCCTCCTCCTCCTCCTCCTCCTCCTCCTCCTCCTCCTCCTCCTCCTCCTCCTCCTCCTCCTCCCACAAACCCTACTCTCTCCTAGCAGTGATTACGTACCCTAGCTGAGTCATGAAACATCTGCAAGACAACAACCAAGCTCAGAGAGCACCGAGGATCACACAAAAATATTTGCATTTCCTGGGCTGCCGAGTTTAATGTCCTGTACTATTATCCTGCATTGCAACCTCCTACACATCACAGCTTATGAAATCTATTTGGCAAGCTGCCATCTTCCCTGATGGATCCACAAGATCCGGACAAAAAATATTCCTTACTCTTGGAAATGTTCCCGCCTTTCTCTGTTTGGGGTCTTCACCCTCCCAAGAACTTCTGCAGAATATTCTGAGAAGCAGCATCCCAAGAGGAGCTGCACGAAGAGGTTGAAATTCCTTGGTTTCTTCTATCAAAGGAATAAAACAGAGAGATGGAAGGGACCTTGGAGATCTTCTAGACTGACCCCCCTGATCCAGCAGGAGACCCTACAACATTTCAGAAAATTGATTGTCCAATCTCTTCTTAAAAACCTCTCGTGATGCAACACCTACAACTTCTGGAGGCAAGTTGTTCCACTGGTTAATTGTCCTCAAACTGTCAGGAAATTTCTCCTTAGTTCTAGGTTGCTTCTCTCCTTGATTACTTTCCATCCGTTGCTTCTTATCCTGCCTTTTGGTGCTTTGGAGAATAGCTTGACTCCCTCTCCTTTGGGGCAGCCCCTGAGATATTGGAAGACTGCTATCATGTCACACATATAAATGCCCACATATCTTTGTGGCTTTCAGAGACCCCGAAAAGCAACTACAAGAAAGAGGCTGGCCCTGACAGTTCAAAAGGAAACAGGGCAGACTGGATTTGCTACCAGGTGCAAATTTACATCAAGGCCAGCTTTGATTTCGACAGGTTAACCACCGGCCTGGCGAAGTTGGCACATCCTTTTGTAAGTTGTCAGCGTTTCTCCTAAGCGTGGCTTCCTATTAGAGCTGATTCGCGCCTTATGAAAATTCATAAACTCTGCCGGCGTTTCCACGGTGACTTGACGGCGTAATCTCCCGTCATCTCAGCTTCTGGGTGACAATGACAAGGGGAAGATGGATTTATCAAATACGTAAAGGCGTGTTTATGACTCTGCTTTGCATAAGCGGGTGTTTGATCCAGAGGCTGCAGAGTTGAAAAGAGCTTGGAAGTCCATCCCTCCACGGCTGGCTATTTTGACAGGTAGAAGAGAGATTTGGAAATGCAAATGGAAGATAGATAGATAGATAGATAGATAGATAGATAGATAGATAGATAGATAGATAGATTAGAGAGAGAGAGAAATTCCCCTTGTATTAGATAGATAGATAGATAGATAGATAGATAGATAGATATAGATAGATAGATAGATAGATAGATAGATAGATAGATTAGAGAGAGAGAGAAATTCCCCTTGTATTAGATAGATAGATAGATAGATAGATAGATAGATATAGATAGATAGATAGATAGATAGATAGATAGATAGATAGATAGATTAGAGAGAGAGAGAAATTCCCCTTGTATTAGATAGATAGATAGATAGATAGATAGATAGATAGATAGATATAGATAGATAGATAGATAGATAGATAGATTAGAGAGAGAGAGAAATTCCCCTTGTATTAGATAGATAGATAGATATAGATAGATAGATAGATAGATAGATTAGAGAGAGAGAGAAATTCCCCTTGTATTAGATAGATAGATAGATAGATAGATAGATAGATAGATAGATAGATATAGATAGATAGATAGATTAGAGAGAGAGAGAAATTCCCCTTGTATTAGATAGATAGATAGATAGATAGATATAGATAGATAGATAGCTAGATAGATTAGAGAGAGAGAGAAATTCCCCTTGTATTAGATAGATAGATAGATAGATAGATAGATTAGAGAGAGAGAGAAATTCCCCTTGTATTAGATAGATAGATAGATAGATAGATAGATAGATATAGATAGATAGATAGATAGATAGATAGAGATAGATAGATAGATAGATAGATAGATAGATAGATTAGAGAGAGAGAGAAATTCCCCTTGTATTAGATAGATAGATAGATATAGATAGATAGATAGATAGATAGATAGATAGATAGATTAGAGAGAGAGAGAAATTCCCCTTGTATTAGATAGATAGATAGATAGATAGATAGATAGATAGATAGATAGATAGATAGATAGATATAGATAGATAGATAGATTAGAGAGAGAGAGAAATTCCCCTTGTATTAGATAGATAGATAGATAGATAGATAGATAGATAGATAGATAGATAGAGATAGATAGATAGATAGATATAGATAGATAGATAGATAGATAGATAGATTAGAGAGAGAGAGAAATTCCCCTTGTATTAGATGATAGATAGATAGATAGATAGATATAGATAGATGGATAGATAGATAGATAGATAGATAGATTAGAGAGAGAGAAATTCCCCTTGTATTAGATAGATAGATAGATAGATAGATAAATAGATAGAGAGATAGAGATGCATTATAGATATATATATTGCATTACATGCAATATATATCGATATATCTATCTATCGATCATCTATCGATCATCTATCAATCATCTATCTATCTATCTATCTATCTATCTATCTATCTATCTATCTATCTATCTATCTATCTATCTATCATCTATCATCTATCTATCTATCTATCCTCTATGTGAGAGATCTCACAAAGGTTGATGGTTCGTTGAGGCCCTTCCAAGAAAAAGGCAGCACGCAAGGATGCAAATCAAGTTGAATCTTTATTTAGGAATAAAGTAGAGAAAATGAGTTCCCTGGCATGGAGGCATCCATGCCTGGATTGAGCCCATGGATCAGTCCCGTAGGAGGCTAGAACAAGAGCCAAAGAGCAGCCCCTGTTCAGGGGTTCTTATAGGGGCCCCTGGCCCCTCCCTTACCAATGTGTGTGAGGGGGCCGGAGGTCCATTTACTGTCCCCAATGGGGCTGCAGGGACCGGAGTCCCTTGACCCACCAGTGGGATCAAAGGTGCCTCTTTGCTCCCATCTTGTGGCCTCTTAAGAAACTGCCATGGCTGGCACAAAACACCTAACAATCTGTAACAGAATAACAGAACTGGAAGGGCCATTGGAGGTCTTCTAGTCCAACCCCCTGTTCAAGCAGGAGACCCTACACCATTACAGACAAATAGCTGTCCAATCTCTTCTTAAAAACCTCCAGTGTTGGAGCACCCACAACTTCTGGAAGCAATCATTCCACTGGAATTAAAGAGAAACTTCCTAACATGAGAATAATTAGCCAGTGGAACAGCTTGTCACCAGAACTTGTAGGTGCTCCATTGTTTAAGAAGAGACTGGCCAACCACTTGTCTGAAATGGTATAGGGCTGTGATGGCAAACCTATGGCATGCGTGCCACAGGTGGCACACAGACTCTTTGTTGTGGTCCGCCAGCAGCCTGCGGACCTGGCAATGGAGTCAGACAGTGAAGAGGCTGGGGCGGACAATGGGCCAGTCCTGGAGGCTGGGGAAGGCCTAGATGAGGGCTCTGCGTCGGAGGCAGAGTTGGGGCCAGGGCCATCGGGGAGTGATGTGCGGACTCCAGAGCCTCCAGAGGCTGACAACAGAGAGGCAGAGGAACAAGAGGAGCCTATTCCTAGTGCACGCATGAGAAGAACTGCCAGAAGGCAAGAGCAGCTAAAGCAAAAAGGACGACTCAGGAGTAAGGCCAAGAGATGATTGGCCCCTCCCATAAGGCTTAAAAGACCAGCAAAGGCTCTTGGACTCTTTGTTGGAAAACAACGTTGATTTGTTTCTTGTCTTGTTGCATTTATTTCTTGTCGGCGTCTTCTGCTTCTGAACTTTTGCCAAGAAAAGCCTTTGGCAGGTTGCCACAGTAGACCAAGGTTGGTGATAAGGCTGAAGAATTGTGTTATGAAGAATTTGTTTTGGACTACGCTGAGAATGAGTTAATTCTCAGCTGTTCTAATAAAATCTGTTTGTTTCAAACTGATTGCGTCTGATTATACCTACTTGGGCCTGGGTCCCAACACCCCTCTTTGTGGGCACATGCAACATCGCCCCAGCTCAGCCAGCTGGTTGTTGGGTCTCCAAGGCGCGCATGCGTGCCAGCCAGCTGGTCGTAGGGTTTCTAATGCTCTGGTATGTCTGCGCACATGCGCACACCTTCTGGTTTGGGCACTCTGTGCCTCAAAGCTTTGCCATCACTGGTATAGGGTCTCCTACTTGAGCAGGGGGTTGGGCTAGAAGACCTCCAAGGTCCCTTCCAGCTCTATTTTGATCGTAATTGAAATAGTCTGAGATGAAAAATGGCATGCAAATTTCTTGACTGATTGAATGATTGAGGATCTTTCAGGGCTTTCAGGACCTTGAATGACTGAGGACCTAACAGGACTTTGGACCTGCTCTGACTCTATTTTTCCTTGGAGTAAAGAGCTGGGAGACTTTCAGTCGAGGTTTTCTTTTATTCCTACAGTAATTCACTTCTTAAGCCCTTAAAACTGTGTCACACAGTGAGTGCAATGTGAAACAGGGGGATTAATGGCTTGGAAGGAGATAATGGTCATTGATTAAGATGAGCCTTGAGGAAGAGGAAAGAGATGGCAATAAAGACAACAGGCAGATAAAAGATTCTTGAGCCTGGGCCAGAACTGTAACCCGAGAAAGCATCCCCTGAAGTTAAAGGGAGGGAGGGAGACGAGGAAGTGAATTCATTCTTGCAAGACTCTGCTTCCATAACTTTATAAATGAAAGTAGTTTTGGCCTGCATGACTTTGGTTTTCTAATCCGGTCTACCTTGCACCGCTGACAAAGCAGTAACTCAAGAGAATTTGAGTGTGATGAGTAGCAACAAGGTAAATATGAGACTGTTAGAGCAGCTGAAATAGATCTGAGTGGCATCAGAAGAAACATGATATGGGCTCCTTGATGCTCTCTGAGCTGGTGTCAGGTTTCGATGCTATCTCAAAATAAATGAATTTCCAAACTGCCGATCTTTGAGGAAATTTTCTCTTTATTGAGCATAGTGATCTGTCCCTGGCTCTTTCGCGGTCAGCACTGACCTTTGCCCTCCAATCCCTCCCTTTCCGATCCCCAATTCTCTGCGTCTCATTGGCTATCTTCCAAGCCACTCTCCACATCCCATCTCCGTCAGATCACAGGAATGTCCCCCCCCCTCCTCCCATCTCCGAGGAAACAGAATCTTCAAAGGAATTAAGTAGGCAAAAGTTCAAGCTTCTCCTCTTTTCATATGTCAGCGCTGGAACGCTGACATCTGGGTTGTTTCATTGAAGACATTTCATGACCCAATTAGGTAACCTCATCAGTGCTAGAAGGGAGTGGGGTTTGTGGAGAGGAAGAGGAGGAGGTGGAGGAGGAGGACTATTGGATCCTTGGTGCTCTCTGAGCTTGGTTGTTTTCCTGAAGATATTTCATGACCCAATTAGGTAACATCATCAGTGCTAGAATGGAGTGGGGCTTGTGGAGAGGAGGAGGAGGAGGAGGAGGAGGAGGAGGAGGAGGAGGAGGAGGAGGAGGAGGAGGACGACTGTGGGGTTCTTGGTGCTCTCTGAGCTTGGTTTTTTTCCTGAAGATGTTTCATGACCCAATTAGGTAATCTCATCAGTGCTAGAAGGGAGTGTGCATAAGTGCACCAGCGTGCCTACCGTCCCTGTCCTAATATTCCTTTTTACTTACTCTTTTCATGTATTCAAATTATGTTTATACTTTTACCTGTTATCTTATATATGCTTGACAAATAAATTTATGATTATGATTATGAGTGGGGTTTGTTTTCTGTTTATATACTAGTGGAACAACTTGCCTGCAGAAGTTGTAAATGCTCCAACACTGGAAGTCTTTAAGAAGAGATTAGATAACCATTTGTCTGAAGTGGTGTAGGGTTTTCCTGCCTAAATAGGGGGTTGGACTAGAAGACCTCCAAGGTCCCTTCCAACTCTGTTATTCTATGATCTACTAGAGGTTTCCCCTGTGGATGGGAGTGGAGCTCTAGCACTGATGCTGTTACCTAGCTGGGCCATAAAATGTCTGCAAGAAAACCACCCAGTTCAGAGAGCACCAAGGACAGTTCAACCCCAAGCTCTATTCTCTCCTATTCAAACCATTTCAAACCCATGTCTAAAAATGGGTGCTTTTTAAAAACGGATTCTCAATCCAGTGCCTGAATTTTGGGCTTTGTGGAGAAATTCCTTGGAGATCCTTTTACAGCAGGGATTTTTATGGCCCAAAATCCAGATTTTTTTTTCCAGATTATTTTTTTTGGTCTCTTGCTTGGGGACCAGAGCAGTGGTGGGTTGCCCCCGGTTCAGACTTGTTCTGTCACCATCTCACACACGCAAACAAACAGTCAGCCAGGGGTTAAATAAAACTTGCAGACAATAAATTCCTTTGATAACAGAATTGGCAGCAACCCAGTAGCTGCTTACCAAAAACTTTACTCACAAAGGGAGGTTTTCCTCCTCCGTCAGATAAACCAAAATAAGTTCACAAAGCCAAAGAATTGTCAAGTCCAGTCCATAATAAATCCAAGGAAGGCAGATGACGATGTTCCAGAGACACAGTATGACTTGCTAGCTGTTCAGTTTTGTCTGTCACAAAGTCTGAATGGCCACCACACCCCCTTTTATCCCCTGTGGGGTGTGGTCCAGTGACTCAACTTAATCTCTGGCACGCCTCCTTTTCTGCTGCATGCGCTTGTCTCTCCGACGCTGGCGTGGATCCAGCCAAGACTTATCTCCGTCACTGTCCGACTGTGACTGTTCGGAGATACCTGGCTCCTGGCCAATCTCTTCTCCCTCAGGAGACACCTGAGGCATTGCCAGAGAGGAGGGTTCTGGAGAGGGAGGCCTGACCAACTCCTCTCCTTCACCTTCGGAGTCTTCTCCCTCTGATAAAACGGGCTCAGGGGTCGGAGTCACAACAAGACTGGTTTGCAAGAACTGGTAGTAAAACCTGCGGGAGGCTCTGCCCACTGATCCGGACTTCATCAAAGTTAATCTGTGCATGGCAGAAGAGCGCGAGCAGGCGCGATGCGAACCAGTAGTAAAGGTAAGTATAACCCACCCCTGGACCAGAGGGTGTGACTAGTAACCCCACGTATCCAACTGAGTGGATTAAATTTGTCTCATTTTGTTGTTTTGAGGACACGTGAAAGGACAAAATGGCTGCCTTAATCTTCAAAGTTCCCCACGATACCGTTCAAAATGAGGCCAGATGATTAAATTAGCGGGATTCACAGGAGTGCAATGCATCCCCTAAAATCAGCGGTGGGGTTTCACATATTCTTACCACCGGTTTGCTGCACGCATGCTCACTTCACGCGCACGGCTTCTGCATATGTGCCCAGTCTTCCATGCATGCACATTGCTCACACGCACACCTTCCACCGATGTGCACAGCCTCAAAAACGTGGCTAAATAGGATGGCATTACATCCGGGCGGGTGGACAGCATCCACAGTCGCCACTACCGGTTCGCTCCGAACTGGTCCAAACCGGCTGAATACCACCTCTGCTTAAAATGTTTAGGGACTTGGTTTGCTTCTTGAAGTTCCCCGGAGGGAAATGAATGGAAAGGAAAAGAAAAGAATAATAAAATAAATTAAAATTAAATTAAAATAAATTAAAATTAAATTAAATTCATTAAATAAATAAAGTAAAGTAAAGTAAAGTAAAGTAAAGTAAAGTAAAATAAAATAAAATAAAATAAGATAAAATAATAAAATAAAATAAAATAAAATAAAATAAAATCCTTTGGCCCATCCAATTCTGGAATGCTGGAAGCCACCTGCGGTCTTGTAGGTTGCTATAAATATGTCTCATAAATCTCAAAGCGCCTTTGATTGGCAGTTGATTTTACCGGAGTTGTTTTGCTAACAACTCTCCTCCATATAAATATATTTATTGATTAGGGAAGGGCATGAAAGAAAGAGAGAAAGAGAGAGAGAGCCAGGAAACTCTAGGCATTATTGAAAAACAACAAAAAAAAAATCTATAAAATCTAGATCAAATTGTTACTTCTGCTCTTCCTCTGGAGGGATTCCTTCGCTGCATCTTATCGTTTATCCGAGATTTGATTGGGCACAAAGCTTTTTTTCCTTGCAGGTTGGATCAATCAGGCTCACCGGAGTGACTTTTACGCTATCGATTGGGATGTCAAGATAGGTTTCTCATCTTGGAAGTGGGGCAATCAGAGATGTGGTGGAGAAACTGAGAGCAAGAGTTGGCCCCACAGACGTTCCTGGCAGGATTTTTAATCATCCCAAAGGTCTCTTCTATGGAACCATATCACAAGATCTAAAATGGACACCCAACATCAAAAACGTCATCAAAAAAGCACAACAAAGAATGTTCTTTCTGCGCCAACTCAGGAAGCTCAAACTGCCCAAGGAGCTGCTGATCCAATTCAACAGAGGAATTATGGAGTCTGTCATCTGCACCTCCATAACTGTCTGGTTTGGTTCTGTAACCCAACAAGACAGACACGGACTTCAGAGGATCATTAGAACTGCAGAAAAAACCATGGCTACCAACCTGCCTTCCATGGAGGACCTGCATACTGCACGAGTCAAAAAGAGGGCTGGGAAAATATTTACAGACCCCTCACATCCTGGACATAAACTGTTTCAACTCCTACCCTCAAAACGAGGCTATAGAGCACTGCACACCAGAACAACTAGACACAAGAACAGTTTCCCGAACGCCATCACTCTGCTAAACAAATAATTCCCTCAACACTGTCAAACTATTCACTAAGTCTGCATTACTATTATTATTAATTCTCATCGTTCCTATCCTCTTCGTGAGATGGGGTCATGGGGTTCAGATGGGCTTGCTGCTTGCGTACCTGGCTCCCTGCCGCGTGGCAGCAGCCCTGCCTGAGCTACTCGACGTGATAGCCGCGGTGGCAGTTGATACACCCAGGCTTATGGTCATGGGTGATTTCAACTTGCCATCCGTTGGTGAAACGTCTGGGATGGCTCGGGAGTTCATGGCTTCCATGACGGCCATGGACCTGACCCAGTTAGTTCATGGCCCCACTCACGGGGGAGGACACACTCTAGACTTGATTTTTGTCTCTGGCCAGTGGTTGAGTGATCTTGTTATAGGGGATATAGATATGGAACCCTTGTCATGGTCAGATCACTCACTCCTTCGTCTGGACCTTCGTACCGCTACACCCCGCCGCAGGGAGGCGGACCCAATTAGATGGGTCCGCCCCAGGCGCCTGATGGATCCTAATAGGTTCCAGACGGAGCTTGGGCCAATTCCTGATGATCTGGCACACGACTCGGCCGAGGACCTAGTAGCTGCCTGGGACCGGGCGGCTGGTGGGGCCTTGGATCGAGTCGTGCCTTTGCGGCCTCTGACCCGGTGTCGATCCCTCGCGGCTCCTTGGTTCACCGAGGAACTGAGGGAGATGAAACGCCGGAAAAGACGCCTAGAGAGCGGTTGGAGGGCCAGTCGCGCTGAATCTGACCGAACACTGGTAAGGTCGCATATTAAGACCTACCTAGTGGCGATAAAGACGGCAAAGTTTAATTACTTTTCCGCCTCTATTGCGTCATCAGGGAATCGTCCGGCCGCCCTGTTCAGGGTAACCCGCTCCCTGCTCCATCTGGGAGCGCGGGAGGATCCATTGGAAGGCAGGGCGGAGGATTTCGGACAATACCTGCATGACAAAATCGCTCAGATCCGGGGGGACTTGGACTCTGACTGGGTAGATCAGGGCAGGGTGACGAGGAATAGTCCTGAGAATGTTATCTGGGAGGAGTTTGATGCTGTGACTCCCGATGATGTGGACAGGATCTTGGGGAGACTTAGTGCGGCCACATGTTTACTGGACCCGTGTCCCTCCTGGTTGGTACTGGCCTCCCGGGAGGTTACACGAGGCTGGCTCCAGGGTATTATCAACGCTTCGTTGAGTGAGGGTTACTTCCCCGCGGCCTTGAAGGAGGCGGTGGTGAGGCCTCTCCTCAAGAAGCCGTCCCTGGATCCAGCAATATTGGCCAACTACCGTCCTGTCTCCAACCTTCGCTTCCTGGCGAAGGTTGCTGAGAGTGTGGTCGCGCGACAGTTCCCGCAATTCCTGGAGGAAACATCCTATCTGGATCCGTTCCAGTCTGGTTTCAGGCCTGGGCACAGCACGGAAACGGCATTGGTCGCGTTGGTTGATGATCTCTGGAGGGCTCGGGACAGGGGTTGCTCCTCTGTTCTGGTCCTGTTAGACCTCTCAGCGGCTTTTGATACCATCGACCATGGTATCATGCTGCACCGGTTGGAAGAGTTGGGGATGGGGGGCACCGTGTTACGGTGGTTCTCCTCCTTTCTCTCCGACCGGTCGCAGTTCGTGTTGGCAGGGGGGCAGAGGTCGACCTCGAGGCCTCTTATATGTGGAGTGCCTCAGGGGTCGGTCCTCTCGCCCCTCCTGTTCAACATTTATGTGAAGCCGCTGGGCGAGATCATCCGTGGCTTTGGGGTGAGATACCATCAGTACGCTGATGATACTCAGCTGTACATTTCCACCCCAGGCCACCCCAACGATGCCCTTGAAGTGATGTCCCAGTGCCTGGAGGCTGTACGGATCTGGATGGGGAGGAACAGGCTCAGGCTCAACCCTTCCAAGACTGAGTGGCTGTGGTTCCCGGCATCCCGATATAGTCAGTTGACTCCATCACTGACTATTGGGGGCGAGTCTTTGGCCCCCACAGAGAGGGCTCGCAATCTGGGAGTCCTCCTGGATACACAGCTGTCCTTGGAGGAACATCTGACGGCTGTAACCAGGGGGACCTTTTATCAGGTTCGCCTGATCCGCCAGTTGCGGCCCTTTCTTGATCGGGATGCCTTGTGCACAGTCACTCATGCCCTCGTGACCTCTCGCCTTGATTACTGCAATGCTCTCTACATGGGGCTCCCTTTGAGGAGCACCCGGAGGCTCCAACTGGTCCAGAACGCAGCAGCGCGGGTAGTGACGGGAGCAGCGTGGCGCTCCCATGTAACACCGCTCCTGCGTGAACTGCACTGGCTCCCGGTGGTCTTCCGGGTGCGCTTCAAGGTGTTGGTTATCACCTTTAAAGCGCTCCATGGCATAGGGCCTAGCTATCTTCGAGACCGCCTACTGCCACCGACGACCTCCCACCGACCCGTGCGCTCCCACAGAGAGGGCCTCCTCGGGGTGCCATCAGCCAAACAATGCAGGCTGGTGACCCCCAGGGGGAGGGCCTTCTCTGTGGGGGCACCTACCCTCTGGAATCAGTTGCCCCCTGAGATAAGGAGAATCCATGACCTCAGTGCCTTCCGCCGTGCCCTTAAAACTTTCTTTTTTCAACAAGCCGGGCTGGCTTAATTTCTTTTTAAGGGTTTTATTAATTGTTCTGTTTTGCTGATCGTTTTTAATTAACGGGGCCAAATCTATATATATTTTTAAATGTGTTTTAATATTTGTATCTGGTGTTTTTATCTGGCTGTTCACCGCCCTGAGTCCTCAGGGAGAAGGGCGGTATACAAATTCAAAAATAAATAAAATAAATAAATAAATAAAATCACCCATTTCCTCCCACTTATGACTATATGACTGTAACCTTGTTGCTTGTATCCTTACGATTTATATTGACTGTTTCCTAATACGATTTGATTGCTTATTTGTACCCTACGACTATCGTTAAGTGTTGTACCTTCTGATTCTTAATGAACGTATCTTTTCTTTTATATACACTGAGAGCGTATGCACCAAGACAAATTCCTTGTGTATCCAATCACACTTGGCCAATAAAAAAAAAAAAAAAAAACCATTCTATTCAATCCAGGTCATGGTTGTCCCAAAGGATTTAATTTAATATGTTTTTAAATTGTTTTTAAGTTTTATAGATGTGTTTGTTTTATTTTTGGGCTGTGCACTGCCCTGAGTCCTTCGGGAGAAGGGCGGTATAAAAATTAAATAAAATAAATAAATAAATAAATAAATAAAGCCCCCCCTCCCCCCAAGAAGCAACTGGACTTTTCTTTGAAGACGTTTCGCTTCTCATCCAAGATTAACCAAACCCAATTCTTGCAACCGTTCTTCATCTGTTTTACTCCAAGGTCCTTTCCAGTTCTTTTCTATTCTGAAATTCCACCTTGTGTCCATCCTGCAGAAAGCACAGCTCCACAACACAACCAATTCAACAGTTCCAAGAAGAGTTCACACCAGCAGTGGGTTTCACATTTTGTTGTTGCAGATTTGCTGCGTGCACGCACGCTCGCTTAGCGCATGCACACAACTTCCATACTTGCGCTCATCTTTCCACTCACGCCCCCAGCTTCAAAACCGTGCCTAAATAGGACGGCATAGAGCTGGGGCAGGGGGGGGCACCCGCGATCTCCGTTACTGGTTCACAGAAACTGGTACGAACCGGCTGAATACCTCCTCTGTTCCGTACCCATTTACACCACTCAAGTGACCCAGAGGACACAGATAAACCTCCAAGTATCCTCAATGACCCTCTAAAAGGATGCAAGGAGAGAGAGGAATGGGAAGAAAGGAAAGAGGGGAGGAAGGGAGGGAGGGAGGGGAAATAAGAGTAGGAGAGAGCAGTGGTGGGATTCAGCCGGTTCGCACCACTTCAGGAGAACCGGTTGTTAACTTTCTGAGCAGTTTGGCAAACTGGTTGTTGGAAGAAATCATTAGGGCAGAGAACCGGTTGTTAAATTACTTGAATCCCACCACTGGGAGAGAGGGTTAAGATAGGGAGAAAGAGAGGAGGAGAGGGAGAAAGGAAGGGGAAGTAGAGAAGGAGTAGAAGAGGAGGGAAGAAGAAAGTAGGAAGGAAAGAAGGGAGGGAGATGGAAGAGATTGAGAAGAAAGATTGCTGTACAATAAAAAAGATGAAAAGGAAGAAAGGCAACCCCGAACATGTGTAAAATGCACTAGGATAAAGAATGAATTATTAAAAAATATAAGAGAACAAATATGAGTAAAAACAGAGAAATTAGAACTTGAGGGCGAATAAAGATGTTGTTTATACAAATAAGCATAGAAATTCTAAGATATGATCAAAAAATGGAAAAAGAAGATTTTGGCAAAAATTGTAACTGAGTAAAATGGATTTGAATTAGATAAATTGTATAAATTATGATATGGCCAATACTCTCTTCATAAAATATGCGGGTGAATGTGGGGGGGGGGAATTAATAAAAGTTGATTTTAAAAAAAAGGATGCCAATGACCTGCTGTATCTGCAAGGTGTATAAACCCTTCCCCCGCCCCACATCCAGTCAGAGCTGAAGAAGCTTCTTGGATGAGAAGTGAAATGTCTTCAAAAGGAAAAAAAACAAGGAAGCACTTTTGGGACCGTAAGAGAAATATGAACGAAATTTTCAAATCAGGAAACCTTTTTAAAAGGGGAAGGAAAACTTTTTGAAGCATTTCTTAAGCGTGTCCTTCCCCAATATTTCCCCCCCCCCTTTTTTTTCTTTTTTCCTCTTTCAATGTCAATTTCTCTCCCTTTCAGGCTGGCGCCCACATTTCCATATTCCTGGTGGCTGGATAGGAAATTGATCTTGCTCTAAATAGAAGTCACCTTTCCTTTTAATGCATTTGTAAAAATTTCATATCTCTAGTTGACTGATTATGCATTTGATCTGTTACTATTTTTTTTCGCCTCGCAGCCAGCAAAGGACTTTGTGCAACACGTCACATGTATCGGTGGGAAATGCTTTGCAATCTAGATTGCTTGCTTAATGGGATTTCCATCCAGATTTGGCATATTTCTGAGCGTTTTGACCCTCATAATTGTAATTTATGGCGTAATGTATTTTTTTTGTTTTTGTTTTTAATTCTATGCTGTAGTGCCACTCTGTCCGGAGCTCCCAAGGAGAGAGCCTAAAGGTTTTTTTTTTCCCCCACCTGTAGAAATTGCATTTTTATTATTATTTTTAAAAAGATCCTACTAAAATAGAAAGGAGGAAAAAGGACAGAAAGGAAGAAGAATTTGTACACGCAAATTTTACTGCAATAAAATAAAATAAAATAGACAATCAGTCCGAGAGGAGGAAACAGTTATGGTAAAAAAAATAAATAAAAAAAACTATTTTAATGCTTTAATTGGTTATTAATATTTTTTTCGCTATTTTTTAAAAGGAGCAGAGCAGTTTGGCTTTTATGTATTAGTGGTAGTCAGGGGTGGGCTTCATAAATTTTAGCAAGGGATTCTCTGCCCAGTTGCTGGGTGGGCGTGGCCATGGTGGGCGTGGCCTAGTCGGCCTCCTGCAACACGGTGGCAGGGAGGGGGGGCGCGGGAAGGCGTTTTTGCCCTCCCTGGACTTCCAGAGGCTTTCCTCAAGCCACCGGGAGGGCAAAAATGGCCTCCCCAGGCTCTGGAGGTCCTCTGGGGGCCGGAAACTTCCTGAACATCCAGTAGGCCCATTTTTTGCCCTCCCAGAGCCTCCGCGCACACCCTGTACTTACCTACATCCAAAATGGGCCACGTGGTGACTCCTGGGAGGGGAGGGGCATGGTGGAAAGGGCTAGCCAGGAGTGGGATTTGGGGGTTCTCTGGACTGCACAGAATCTTAGCTAGAGGCTAGAGTGCAGAGAAGAGCAACAAAGATGATGAGGGGACTGGAGGCTAAAACATACAAAGAACAGTTGCTGGAACTGGGTATGTCTCTGTGGGGGCACCCGCCCTTTGGAATCAACTCCCTCTGGAGCTCCGGGTGGCCCCCGACCTTCACTCTTTCCGCCGTGGGCTGAAAACTTGGCTATTTCACCTGGCCGCCTTGGACTGATGGGGGTTTTAATCTGGGTTTTATTGAATTTCTTAATTTTAACTTGGACTTCTGTTTTAATGGTTTGTCTGTTCTGTTTTAATTGTTGTGAGCCGCCCTGAGTCCTGTGGAGATAGGGCAGCATACAAGTCCCAACAAACAAACAAACAAACAAACAAACAAACAAACAAATAAATAAATAAATAAATAAATAAATAAATAAATAAACGTCTAGTTCAATGAAAAGAAGGACTAGGGGGTGACATGATAGCAATGTTCCAATATTTGAGGGGCTGCCCCAAAGAAGAGGGGGTCCACCTATTCTCCAAAGCACCTGAAGGCAGGACAAGAAGCAACGGATGGAAACTAATCAAGGGGAGAAGCAACCTCGAAATAAGGAGAAACATCCTGACAGTTAGAACAATTAATCCAGTGGTACAGCTTGCTACCCAGAAGTTGTGAATGCTCCATCCCTGAAGGTTTTAAAGAAGAGATTGGACCATTTCATTTATCTGAAACAGTGTAAGGTTTCCTGCCTGAGCAGGGGGTTGGACTAGAAGACCTCCGAGGTCCCTTCCAACTGTGTTATTCTGTTCCGTTCTTTCCAAATGCAGGCGGACTGCTGAATCTTGTCCAGATGGGTTTGTTCACCTATGAATATTAGGCCGCCTTGAGTTATTTGTTAAAAATAATAAAGGGGAGATACCCTGTTTCCCCAAAAATAAGACCCAACTGGAAAATAAGCCCTAGAATGATTTTTTCAGGATGCTTGTAATATAAGCCCTACCCCCAAAATAAGCCCCAGTTAAGCTCATCAACCAGACGAAGGCATTTAGTACTGTATTTCCTCCCAAAATAAGACCTAACCAGAAAATAAGCCATAATGTGTCTTTCGTAGCAAAAATTAATATAAGAACCCGGTCTTATTTTGGGGGAAACACGGTACAAATACATAAACAGTCCTCAATCCTCACTTTCCTGCCTGCTCTGCGTAGCTCTGTTACATCGCAATTCCAATCATCACGGACGCCTCGGGGACCCAGGAAGAAAATGGTTGAAACCGAATCCACAATCCAGGACGATTGTGTCTTTTGAACTCCAAAAGTCGTTGAGTCCCCCACTAATTGCCATCTCGGCGAGAACAAAATCAGAGTGCAAACGATGTATTGTGTGAATAATTGCTTTTTTTTTTTTTTGGTCTCTCCTGAATCTATTGCTGATATATTTCATCAAGGGCTGCCAAGTTCTAATATAAGGAGGGGAGGAGGAAAAATAGATATTTTTTTTCCCCTCCGTGGTCCTCCGAACCACGATAAGTTTGCTAGGCTGCTGGGACACCATTTCATCACCCCCACATTTTTCTTCTTGAAATGGAAGACTTTCAGCCTTTCCCCTGTAGGAAGTTAGCACCCACCCATCTCCAAGAAGAATGAAATATTCTAGGAAATATTAAAAAGGCAGAATATTATACCTCCCTGGATGAGAAATGGAGAAACATGTTTTTTGAGGCAGGAAGCAGACTCACTCTTAATAGACCCCACCCTCCTCAATAACCCACAACAGTTGTCGGCACTTAAGAGATAAAAAGATAGCTAGGTCTATTCATAAGCAAATACCTTCACCTGTTCTGCCCCAGCTACGGACCCAAAAAAAACGCAGTACACACAAAGTCCTTTCAAACCTTAGTTTACTGAATAAACCAGTCTTTTACAACAATGGCTGTTAATTAATTGCATTAACAGCCACCAAAAATTCAAAGAACAATAATTGAAAGCTTACTATGGTTGCAAGAATGCCCAGAAGCAATTTGCAGGAAGCTGATAAGAGACACGAAGGTATGTAAACGAAGTTGTTCTCTGCAAATTGCTTCAGTCGGCGTTCCTCCTTAAATAGGTTAAGGGAGTGGCCAATTAGCCCCAAGCCTTACTCTCGAGGAGACCTCCTCCTGAGGAGCCACTCCTGCCTTTTGGCAGTTCTGTGTGCCCGTGCATCGAGAAGAGGCTCCTCCTCTTCGTCCTCTTCACTTATGGGAGCTTCTGGAGGTTCTGAAGGCCCTGGCTGAATCCCTGCCTCTGGCACCACATCTTCTCCAGCCTCCTCATTGTCTGACTCGAGTGCCAGTTGCACAGGCTGCTGGCGCAGCACCACACCAGCCTCCTCGCTGTCAGAATCAGCTACTAGCTGCACAGGCCGCGTACGGGTCACAACATCACCCAAGATCCAACAAAGGTAGGATTAGCCCTCTACCCATCTAGCAACAGAACTCACCACATGGCACCTGGGGAGATTGCATCACCCAGCAAGGCTCAACCAAGCCTGGGACTCAAAAGACAACCTACAAAGTTACCCCTGTATGGCCCCATGGGAGTCTGACAACCAATCAGAATACAAGCTTAACTTCAAAGCCCAACAGAGGGTATAAATCTCTCTCTCTCTCCCTCTCGCCCATGTACCTTTCTTGGCCAGGACTTCAAAACCATGTGGTCCTGTCCACCATTAAACCATCTTTCCAAGCAGTCTCCATGTTTCCAGTGTCTTTCTCCCCACTTGGAACTGAACCCAGATGGACATTTCTTCCGACACCCCATAAAAACACTGCGATCCAAACATTATGGGTCAGAAAAATGAAAACATTTCATTGCCAAGGATCAGAAAAGTCAAGTAGGGCCAGGATAACTTTCCCACCTCATTTATTTTAAATGCAACAATTAAAAAAAATATTTGTTAAGATTATCCTTATGCCTTTTGTGATGCCTTGCCATGCTAAACATCATGGTTTTATGGCAGAAATCGGTGGTTTTGGTGCTTCCGGCTGGTCACCGATGGGATCGCCTTCTATTTTTATGAAAAGAGGGGGAAAAAATAAATAAATGTTGGAGATGTGAATGTGATGATGCAACCTATTATCATATATGGTGGACCTGCAAGAAAATCAAGGCATTTTGGATAAAAATTTGGTGGGTGATGCAGAACATTCTGAAAAAAAGGTTGAAATTTACTCCTCAATTGTTTTTACTGGGTATAACGATGGATTGTACAGTATTAGAGACTAAACTGATTTTGAACTTAATATCAGCAGCAAGGCTGTTGGTAGCGCAATACTGGAAGAAGGACTCTTTGCCTACTATTGAAGAGTGGATACTGAAAGTAACGAACTTAGCAGAAATAGCGAAAATCTCAGCGTATTTGAAGGACTATACACAAGAAAGATACGTATCGGAATGGAGAAGATGGATTGATTATATTCAAAATAAGTATCAGATAAGAAAATATCAAATAGCGGATGGGTTCAGGTATATATATCAGTATTATTAGTTATGAGTACATAATAGGGAAGTCTGGGGGGGAGGGTTAGGGAGGGTTAGGGAGGACGGGAAGTTTGGGGAGGGAGGTGGGGGGGTGAAAAAAGGGGTGAAAATGTAATTGTAAAACTTTTGCAATAAAAAAAAAAAAAGAAAAGAAAATATCAAATAGCTTATGAATGAACGTTAAGTATTAGAAGTATTATGTTATCTATAGTGGAGTTAAGGTTTCAGTGGGGGATTTAGTAGTCTGAGGATAGATAGGTTAATTTAGCTTATGATTGTTAATTGAAATACCCTGTATTTTGCTCTGGGAAGTCTGGCAGAGAGGGGAGGGAAAGGGTGGGGGGAATATTGGGGGGGGGGGATTCTTTTTTTGTGTAAAACTTTTCAATAAAAAAAAAAAGAAAAGGGGAAAAAAATGAGAATAATGTTGGGAGAAGCTTGCGAGGCACAAGCAACCAAAACTACTCATAGAGAGTCGTAAGCAGAAACTTTATTGCTGGTCATCTATGCTACAAGAATCTCTCCAGCCTAACTACATTCATTTGGGTGATGAAACAGCTGCAAGAAAACAACCAACTTCAGAGAGCACCAAAGACCCTACAGTTCTCCCCCTCCTCTTCCTCCTCCCCATCCCCCTCCTCCTCCTCCTCCCCCTCCTCCTCCCCCTCCTCCTCCCCCTCCTCCTCCTCCTCCACCCAGTCAACCCCCTCCCTTTTATCACTGATCATGTTACCTAGTTGGATCATGAAACGTCTGCAGGAAAACAACCAAGCTCAGAGAGCACCAAGGACCCTCACAGTTATCCTCCTCCTCCTCCTCCTCCTCCTCCTCCTCCTCCTCCTCCTCCCCACAAACCTCACTCCTTTCTAGCACTGGTGATGTTATCAAGTTGGGTCATGAAACATCTGTAAGAAAACTACCAAGCACACAGAGCACCAAGCATTACACAGTCCTCTCTTCCAGGGGTGAAATGTAATTTGTTACTACCGGTTCTGTGGGCGTGGCTTGGTGGGTGGGTGGGTAATGTGACTGGGTGGGTGTGGCCAACTTTTTTTTAACTTTTCAAAGCATTTTTATGACGCTTTGAAAAGCCTCTCTGCCGATCAGGCAACTCAGCTGGGATCGTCAGAGACTTTTCAAAGCATTTTTTTTACCACCTCTTCGGCCAAGAGGTTGCAGAAAATAATGCTTTGAAAAGCCTGTATTTTGCTCTGGGAAGTCCGGGGGGGGAGGGGGAGGGAGAATGGAATGGGTGGGGGGGAGGAGGGAGGTAATTTGTTTGTAAAACATTTTTAAACTTTTCAATAAAAAAAAGAAAAAGAAAAGCCTCTGATAATCCCAGCTGAGCCGCGCAATCATCAGAGGCTTTTTTTAAAACTTTTAAAAGCATTTCTTCGTTGGAAAAGGTTGTAGAAAAAATGCTTTTAAAAGTAAAAAAGAAAAAGAAAAAGCCTCTGATGATCGTGCGGCTCAGCTGGGCATGGGGCGGGGGGCAGGGATTTTTGCTACTGGTTCTCCGAACCACCCGTCGCCATCGCTACTGGATCAGGCGATCCGGTCCAAACCGGGAGCATTTCACCCCTGCTGTCTTCCTCCTCCTCCTCCTCCTCCTCCTCCTACACACAAACCCCACTCCCTTCTAGCACTGATGATGTTATGTAGTTGGGTAATGAAGCATCTTCAAGAAAACAACCAAGCTCAGGGGGCACCAAGGACCCCACAATCATCATCATCTCCTCTTCCTCCTCCTCCTCCTTCTCCTCCTCCTCCACACACCCCCTCCCTTTTTTCACTGATGATGTTATCTAGTTGGGTAACGAAGCATCTACCTTCAGTCCACCTTGCTTCATTTACCGGCTTAAACACCGGCCATTTGCCTTCCTTATCCCCCCCTTTTTTTCCCCCAACACATTTTTAATCATCTTCCAGCAGCCCCCCCCACCCCCCCACCCTCAGCGCCCGACATTCCAGAGGGGCCGCAAACGCAGGCCTCGACCACAATTTGGCCTCCCCGCCTGTATTTTCCACCAAGGTGCATTGCAGGAGCACAATCGATTGGCGAGCCGCTGGATAGGGAGAGAAATTGCTTTCTCTCATTATCCGCATGTCTGTGTCATTACCGTTTCATATTGCATTGTTATTGACTGATGCAGCTTGTCAAGGAACGGCTGGCGGGAGGCGACACCGTGTTCAAGAGGTGCAAAAGATTTCATTAGAAATTTACTCCTCGACGGAGAGGGGTGCAGGCAGCGCTTCGGTGCGCGAGTATGTGTGCAGAGAAGGCCAGCCAAAAATCATAATCACAATCATAAGTTTATTTGTCAAGCAGACATAAGATAACAGGTAAAAGTATAAACATAATTGGAATACATGAAAAGAGTCAGTAAAAAGGAATATTAGGACAGGGACGGTAGGCACGCTGGTGCACTTATGCACACCCCTTACAGACCTCTTAGGAATGGGGTGCGGTCAACAGTAGACAGTCTAAGGTTAAAGTTTTTGGGGTTTGGGGAAGAAACTAAAGAGTCAGGTAGTGCATTCCAGGCATTGACCATTCTGTTACTGAAGTTGTATTTTCTGCAATCGAGTTTGGAATGGTTTACCTTATTATTTATTTATTTATTTATTTATTTATTTATTTATTTATTTATTTATTATTTATTTAAATTTTTATACCGCCCTTCTCCCGAAGGACTCAGGGCGGTGTACAGCCAACAATAAAACACACATATCCATAAAATTTAAAAACAGTTTAAAAACATATTAAATAATTTGGCCCCAATATTATTAAAAAAGAACTAAAACAGCCATTAAAAATCATGTTTAAGCCAGCCCAGCTTGTTGAAACAATAATGTCTTGAGGGCACGGCGAAAGGTACGTAGGTCAGGGATCATACGTATCTCTGGGGGCAATTCATTCCAGAGGGCAGGTGGCTTAGCAGAATGATAGCATTGTGATTAACACCAGCTGTCTGCAATTACTGTAAGTTCAAATCTCACCAGGCTCAAGTTTGACTCAGCCTTCCATCTTTTCAAAGATAGGTGAAATGAGGACCCAGTTTGTGGGGGCAATAAGCTGACTTTGTATAAATATACAAAAGTATGAAGGCTATTGCTTAACGCATTATAAGCTGCCCTGAATCTCCGGAGAAGGGCGGCATATAAATCAAATTAATATAGATAGATAGATAGATAGATAGATAGATAGATAGATAGATAGATATAGATATAGATATAGATATAGATATAGATATAGATATAGATATACTGAAAGATACAAGCAACATGGTTATAGTAATAAGTGGGAAGAGATAGATACTAGTAAGGAAGAGAAGAAGAATAGTAATACAATCTTAGTACATTTTGGACACCTAGAAAACAAACTGTTCAACACAGAAATGGAATATGAGAATATAAAACAATAAAAAATATTTAACAACAACAACAAAAAGAGTCACCCTCCAAGTGAATTTTATTTGTGATGGGCATTCTGATGGGCAAACTATTCTTCAAAGCACTCGGGGGTAGAACAAGAAGCAATGGGTGGAAACTAATCAAGGAGAGGAGCAATTTAGAACTAAGGAGAAATTTCCTGACAGTGAGAACAATTAATCAGTGGAACAGCTTTAGAAGTTGTGAATGCTCCAACGCTGGGAGTTTTTAAGAAGATGTTGGATAACCATTTGTCTGAAGCGGTGTAGGGTGTCCTGCCTGGGCAGTGGGTTGGACTGGATGACCTCCAAGGTCCCTTCCAACTTCTATTCTATTCTATTCTATTCTATTCCATTCCATTCCATTCCATTCCATTCCATTCTATTATTTACCACTTCTTAATTCCAGCTTTCTCTCCAGTCCTGTTTGCTATAGGAATGACCACATAGTTGGATAACTCTCTTTTTGGGTGGGGAGGGGAGGGGGGAACGAACTGCTAAAATTAAAATCCGGCTGGACAAATAAACTTGTGCAGGTCAGGGCCATGTTTTCCATTCAAGAGCACAACGCTCTAATTACATTTTGCATTTTTAATGGCCCATCTTAACACAATAACGCATCCGGCTAATAGAACATTAACAGGACGAAGGGAATGCTTAGTGCATTATCTATCCATATTTGTTCATACTTTCGATCTTGACTCGGGTACCATTTTCGATCGCTGTGTAAAATCTCAGCTCTGATGCCAAAACTGAAGAGTTGAGTTAGGCTACGAAGCCAAAAGGCCCGAGAATTTAGAGACATTGTTGGGCTTCGGAGTGAGTTCTGTATAATTTGTGATGTTATCTCTTATTAAGGAGATTTTATTAACCTTTTGACTCAGACTTCCTAATCCTCAACCTACACAACAGTAAAAATAAAATAAAACTGTGTAGCACAGGGTTGAAATGTGGGGTCCTTAGGACTCTCTGAGCTGGGTTGTTTTCTTGCAAACGATTCATGACCCGACTAAGGAACATCATCAATGCTAGAAGAGAGTGGGGTTTCCAAGGAGGAGGAGGAGGAGGGAAGAAAAGGGGAAGAAAAAAGAGAAGAGGAAGAAGAAAGACAGGAGGATTATAGGGTTCTTGATGCTCTCTGAGCTTGGTTTTCTCCTCCCAGACATTTCATTACCAAACTAGGTAACATCATCAGGGCTAGAAGGGAGTAGTGTTTGTGGAGAGGAGGACTGCTCTCTGTTTATATACCAGTGGTTTCCCATGTCATCCTACCAACAGAAGAGAATATCTGTAGCTCAGTGTTGGTGGGACTGTTCTTTGTGGTTCCTTGACTAGGCTCTTGTTTATTTCTTGATGGTTGATCTAGTATTTATCTTAGTGCTAATCTCTGTTTGACAATACCCCAATGAAAGAACTACCAACTCACACAAACAAGCTAAGAGTAAACAACAGGCTACTCAAGGAACCAGGAACACTGATAGGAAAAGCAACTGATACATAAACAGAGAGAAAACTTCAGTCCCATCTAGCATTGATGATGTTATCTAGTTGGGTCATGAAACATCTGCAAGAAAACAACCAAATTCAGAGAGCACCAAGGACGCCACAATCTCCTCCTCCTCCTCCTCCTCCTCCTCCCCACTTCCTTCTAGCACTGATGAGGTTATCTAGTTGGGTAGTGAAACATCTGTAAGATAACAACCAAATTCAGAGAGCACCAAGGACACCACAGTCTCCTCCTCCTCCTCCTCCTCCTCCTCCTCCTCCTCCTCCTCCTCCTCCTCCTCCTCCTCCTCCTCCTCCTCCTCCTCCCCACTTCCTTCTAGCACTGATGAGGTTATCTAGTTGGGTAGTGAAACATCTGTAAGATAACAACCAAATTCAGAGAGCACCAAGGACACCACAGTCTCTTCCTCCTCCCCACTTCCTTCTAGCACTGATGAGGTTAGTTAGTTGTGTAGTGAAACATCTGTACAACCAAGTGAAGTGTCTGAACAACCAAGCTCAGAGAGCATCAAGGGCCACCACAGTCTCCTCCTCCTCCTCCTCCTCCTCCTCCTCCTCCTCCTCCTCCTCCTCCTCCTCCTCCTCCTCCTCCTCCTCTCTTTTTCCTTCCATTCACCTTCTCCTCCACTCCACAAACCCCATCCCCTTCTAACACTGATGAGGTTACCTAGTTGGGTCACGAAACGTCTCCAAGAAAACAACCAAGCTCAGAGAGCACCAAGGGCCCCCACAGTTTGACCCCGAGCCACAAATATTCTCCTCTGTCCGATTGCATCCAAATAATCCACGCCATGATTTATTTTCCTGAGACAAATGTAGCTTGTCAGCCGATCCTATTTTGTTAATCTATTTGCAGAAGCCTAAACAGCTCCCTTTCCTTCAGGCACCGAATCCCGGAATGCTTAGAGGGAGTTTTTTTTATCAACGTGGATGGATTAGCAGGAGTGTGAACCCTTCACACAGATCTGGTATATATCAGGCCTCCGACTGTACTGGGGCAGCCTGTCATCTCTCAAAGCTGTACAATCACACCTGTTAATAGCACAGAGCTGACACCGATTCAAAGCCGAAAACTTTCACTGTTTTGACGTTTGGCCTTCATTGGTGCAGACATCAGAGAGAGAGAGAGAGAGAGAGAGGCAGGGAGGGAGGAAGAGAGAGAGAGAGGGAGGGAGAGGGAGGGAGGAAGAGAGAGAGAGAGAGGGAGAGGGAGGGAGGAAGAGAGAGAGAGAGGGAGGGAGGCAGGGAGGGAGGAAGAGAGAGAGGGAGAGAGAGAGGGAGGGAGGAAGAGAGAGAGAGAGGGAGAGGGAGGGAGGAAGGAGAGAGAGAGAGAGAGGGAGGCCGGGAGGGAGGAAGAGAGAGAGAGAGAGGGAGGGAGGCAGGGAGGGAGGCAGGGAGGGAGGAAGGGAGAGGGAGAGAGAGAGAGAGAGAGGGAGGCAGGGAGGGAGGAAGAGAGAGAGAGAGAGAGGGAGGGAGGCAGGGAGGGAGGAAGAGAGAGAGAGAGAGGGAGAGAGAGAGGGAGGTCAGCAGGGAGGGAGGAAGGGAGAAAGAGAAAGAGAGAGAGGGAGGCAGGGAGGGAGGCAGGGAGGGAAGAAGAGAGAGAGAGAGAGAGAGAGAGAGAGAGAGAGAGAGAGAAGGGCAGTCAGAGTTCAGCGTGTAACAATAACAGTAACAGAGTTGGAAGGGACCTTGGAGGTCATCTAGTCCAACCCCCTGCTCACAAAGGAGACCTGTACTAGGGATTCGAACCGCCGAACTGTTGACCTTTTTGATCGACAAGCTCAGCCACTGACCTTGGATTAGATCCCGGGGCCATAGTTTTGAGGTCGACTTGAATAGCCACCTGAAAGGTGATATTCAGGACCTCCTGAAGCATTCAGAAACCCAGATAAAGGACAAAATCAGAAGACATGCGATGTCTTTATAAAGCCTTAGTAAGGCCACACTTGGAATGCTGCATCCAGTTTTGGTCGCCAACATTGCAAAAAAAAAGAAAAAAGACGTTGAGACTTTGGAAAAAGTGCAGAGAAGAGCAACAAAGAGGATTAAAGACCTGAAGATGAAAACGTCGGGAGAAAGGTTGCAGGATTTGGGTTTGGCCAGTCTAGAGAAAAGAAGGACTAGAGGGCAGGGGTGAAATCTAAAATGTATTACTACCGGTTCTGTGGGCGTGGCTTGGTGGTGGGGTGGGCGTGGCCAACTTTTCTTTTTCTTTTAAAAGCATTTTTTTCTACAACCTTAAGAGGTTGCACAAAAAAAATCCTTTTAGAAGCCTCTGACGATTAGGCAACTCAGCTGGGATCGCCAGAGGCTTTCAAAGGCATTTTTTTTTCCTACAGCCTCTTCAGCCAAAGAGGTTGCAGAAAAAAATGCTTTTAGAAGCCTCTGACGATCCCAGCTGAGCCGCGCAATCATCAGAGGCTTTTTTTTTTAACTTTTAAAAGCATTTTTTCTACAACCTTAAAAGGTTGCAGAATAAAATGCTTTTAAAAGCCCCTGATGATCAGGCAACTCAGCTGGGATCATCAGAGGCTTTTAAAGGCATTTTTTTTCCTTACAACCTCTTTGGCCAAAGAGGCTGCAGAAAAAAATGCTTTTAGAAGCCTCTGACGATCCCAGCTGAGCCGCGGGATCATCAGAGGCTTTTTTTTTTACTTTTAAAAGCATTTTTTTGGCCGAAGAGGTTGTAGAAAAAATGCTTTTAAAAGTAAAAAAAAAAAAAAAGCCTCTGATGATCGTGCGGCTCAGCTGGGCAATTGGGGGGGGGGGCGCAGGGATTTTTGCTACCGGTTCTCCGAATCTCCCGCCGCCATCGCTACCGGATCGGGTGATCCGGTCCGAACCGGGAGCATTTCACCCCCTGCTAGAGGGGATATGATGGCAGTATTCCAGTATTTGAGAGGCTGCCACAAAGAGGAGGAGATCAATATTTACCAAAAGCACCAGAAGGCAGAACAAGAAATAATGGATAGAAACTGATCAAGGAGAGAAACAGCCTGAGAATTAAGGAGAAACCTCCTAACAGTGAGAATATATATTGATTTATATGCCGCCCTTCTCCGGAGACTCAGGGCGGCTTACAAGGCGTTAAGCAATAGCCTTCATACTTTTGTATATTTATACAAAGTCAGCTTATTGCCCCCACAATCTGGGTCCTCATTTTATCTACCTTAGAAAAGATGGAAGGCTGAGTCGACCTTGAGCCTGGTGAGAATTGAACTCGCACTAATTGCAGGCAGCTGGGGGAAGGATACTGCAAAATCTCCATTCCCTCCCCGCTCCAGGGGGAAGGATATTGCAAAATCTCCACTCCCACCCCACTCCAGGGAGAAGGATCCTGCAAAATCCCCATTCCCACCCCGCTCCAGGGGGAAGGGATATTGCAAAATCTCCATTCCCACCCCACTCTGGGGCCAGCCAGAGGTGGCATTTGCTGGTTCTCCGAACTACTCAAAATTTCCGCTACCGGTTCTCCAGAACCTGTTGGAATCTGCTGGATTTCACCCCTGCCCCTAGCCCTTCTTTTCCTTAAACTACACAGACCCAATTCCTGCCACCATTCTTTATATTTTTGAACCTCCGGTCCCCCAATTCTCTTTGTGACTCTTTTCTGAAGTCTTTCTAGCATTCTGCTTCTGTCTCTCCTTTTCCCCACAAATTTTCAGTCCACCACAACGTGCGCGTCAAAAATATTAGCCCTTCGCCTTGAAAGAGCGAAATGCCAATGCGGTTATTAGCGGTTCCTAATGATATTTGCATAGATTAACAGACTTCAATGAAATCAGGGATGCAACAAAGCCAGTCAGAAATAATGAAGAAATCCATTACCCCGGTAATAATGTAACTTAAATCAATACGCTAATAATTTTAATCCCATATTAGTCATCATTTCATCTCCTGCTGCAGCGCCCATTTTCCTGCACCTATCGGGGTTTTTTTTTTTTTTTGGACAGTTTTATAAATATCGCCTTTGTTTGATATAATTAATTAGCGAAATCAAATATAGCTAGCTAGATAGATAGATAGATATGGCTGGTATTTTAGAACGATAAATTAGTCATTAGGCTTAAACTGGCAGGCTGTAATACGACTTATGAAGATAAATGGGCAGGGATGCCCAACTGTTTATAACTTTCCTCTCCTTCGTTTTACAACACTCCTGGCGCAAAGCTTTATCGCTGTGTTGAGTGGCCTGGATGTATATTAAAAACAAATCGTGTTTAAATCTCAGTCAACTTCGCTGAGATTTAAATCTCCCAACTTCACTGGGAGAGACTTCGCTGTTAAACGGACAACCCGAAGCTCAAAAGCAAGTAAAATAAAAAGCTGTTTATTTTCCCAGGATAGAATAGAATAACAGAGTTGGAAGGGACCTTGGAGGTCTTCTAGTCCAACCCCCTGCTTAGGCAGGAAACCCTACACCAGTGATGACGAACCAAGTGGCACGTGGAGCCCTCTCTGTGGGCATGTGAGCTGTCGCCCAGCTCAGCTCCACCCCATGTGTGCGCGCCTCCTGCCCGCCAGCTGATTTTCGGATCTCTACTGTGCATGCATGGGGAAGCGGGGCACATGCGGGAGACATGCGTGTATGCCTGGGGGGGGGTTGCACATGTGTGCATGGGGAGCGAGGGGAGTGCTGGGGGGCACGGCACACACACGCATTGTATTATGGGTGCAGGCATGCACGCACACTTTCGACATACAGCGATATGAAGGTTAGCCATCACTGCGCTATACCATTTTGTCTCCGTCGGTTCGTCCTCGACTTCATGGCCACAATTGGGAACAGAATTTCCATGGCTGAGACAAGAGGTCGTTAAGGGAGACACACTCATTTTTGCCACGGCCGTTAAGCGAATCACAGATGTCGTTAAGTGACTCACATGGTCGTTAAGCAAATCTGGCTTCCTTCCTTGACTTGAAGCCGGCTGGGAAGGTCACACAGGGTAATCCCGTGATCCCCGGGGATGTTGCAGCCGTCATAAAGGCAGGCCGAATTTTGATCACCTGACGATGAGGATGCTGTAATGGTCATAAGTGAGAGGACTGGTCGTAAGTCAATTTTTTTTCCGGTGCTGTTTGAGCTTCAAAGGTTCACTCAATGAAAGATTGTAAGTCAAGGACTGCCTGTGTATACAGAACCCGTCGTCCTCGACTTACAACAATTTGCTCAGCGACTTTTAGAAGTGACAACGGCCCTGAAAAAAGTAACTTAGGACCGTTTTTCACACTTATGACCATTGCGGCATCCCCATGATCAAAGTTCAGCTGCTCGGCAACTGACTCATACTTATGACGGTTGCAGCCTCCTCCCAGGGGCGGGGGTGTGTGTGTCCCATGATTTCCTTTTGCGACCCTCTGACGAGTCAAGTCCACGCGGAAGCCGGATTCACTTAACAACCATGCTGCTGCTCACTTAACAACGGCAGTGATTCAGCGAAGAACTGAAAGGGGATGAAATCGGGCAAAATTCATTTAACAACCATGTTGGTTAGGGAGAGTAAATTTGGGCTCGGTTGCGGCCGTAAATCGAGACGACTACCTGTACTATGTTTTTCTGCATCAGAGGCCTCGCAATATAATTGAAACACGCTTCCAGTGCTAACGACGGCTAAGCTATTTAACCACTGGTCCATTGCCAGCTAGCAACAAATTTAGGCTGTTATGTTTTGCTGATTAACGGTTATTTTGGCTGCTTTCCCAGCCATCTTTTGCAAGAGCTGGAAGGGTGACTTTCTAAAATTCCTTGACTCTGCTTTTTTTTTTTTTTTTGGGTGGTTTTGTGGAATTGAAGAAAGAAAAAAAATAAAAGGTTGTTTGATCAGAATGCAAACCATCGCAAGCGGGATGGAGAGACACCGATCAGAATAGGAATTGGAATAGAGCTTGAAGGGACCTTTGAGGTCCTCTAGTCCCACCCCCTGCTCGAGCAGGAGAGCCTACATAATTTCAGACAGGTGGCTGTCCAGTCTCTCCTTAAAAACTTCCAGTGATGAAGCACCCACAACTTCTGGTTAATTGTCCTCAGTAAGAGTAAGAGTATCAATTTTAATTCTGGCTGTGCACCGCCCTGAGTCCTCAAGGAGAAGGGCGGTATAGAAATTCGATAATTAATTAATTAATTAATTAATTAATAAAACAAGAGGGACCTTGGAGGTCTTCTAGTCCAACCCCATGCTCAAGCAGGAAACCATTTTAGACAAGTGGCTGTCCAGTCTCTAATTATAAACCTCCAGTGATGAAGCCTCCAAAACATCTGGAGGCTTCCACTAGTTCAGGGGTCAGCAACCTGCAGCTCTGGAGCCGCATGTGGCTCTTTCATCCCTCTGCTGTGGCTCCCTGTTGTTGGTTGGCTCCACCAACAACAGAGGAAAAAGGATGCCGCGCGAGGAGGAGACTCTATGGTGGGGGAACCGACTTCCAGTTGGCAGAGGAAAAAGGACACCATGCTAAGAGGAGACCCTCTGGTGGGAGAACCGGACTTCCGGTCAACAGAGGAAAAAGGACGATGCGCTAGGAGGAGACTATGATGGGGGAACCGGACTTCCGGTCGGCTCCAGAATTGAATGGAGGCTTCCAGTTAGGACCTTTATGGCTCTTTGAGTGTTTAAGATTGCCGATCCATGCACTAGTTAATTGTTCTCAGTAACAGTAAGAGTAACAGTAGCACAATTGGAAGGGATCTTAGAGGTCTTCTAGTCCAACCCCCTGCTCAAGAAGGAGACCCTATACAATTTCAGACAGATAGCTATCCAGTTTCTCCTTAAAAACCTCCAGCGGGGCCTCCTGTCGGTTTTACTGCCGGTTCTTGCGAACCGGTCTGAACCGGGGGCAAGCCACCACTGCTCTGTACCCTTCAACTAAGTTCCAGAGTTAAACATTGGGGATGTTCTGACGGGACAGATAAAAAAAATATATCATTGGAAATCTGTTTCAATGCTTAGATCAGATCCCCCTCAAATCAGATCAGGTCAGATCAGATCAAATCAAGCCACCCCTCCAAAACCCACCGCTATAATTTGCTGCACAATTCTGTACAGCTTTCCGCAGAGGGATACGTGATTGAATTAAACAGGACTGTTTCTATATAATTATGTATGTAGAACATAATCTCATTACCAGCAAGATTTGCAAAAAAAAAAAAAAAAGAAAGAAAGAAAGAAAAAAGAAAGAAAGAAAGAAAGAAAGAAAGAAGAAAAGAAAAAAGAAAAGAAAAAAAAAGTTGCCAGCATACATCTCGTTTCTTGGGGACTCCAGAAAGAATGATAGAATAACAGAGTTGGAAGCAGGGGTGAAATACTCTCGGTTCGGACCGGATCGCCCGATCCGGTAGTGATGGAGGTGGGTGGTTCAGAGAACCAGTAGCAAAAATCCCTGTCCCCCCCCATGTCCAGCTGAGCCATGCAATCATCAGAGGCTTTTTTTCTTTTAAATGCCTCTGACGATCCAAGCTGAGTTGCCTGATCAGCAGAGGCATTTAAAAGAAAAAAAAAGCCTCTGCGGATCAGGCAACTCAGCTGGGGTCGTCAGAGCCTTTTGAAAGCATTTTTTTTACAACCTCTTCACCGAAGAGGTTGTAGAAAAAGTGGTTTTAAAAGTAAAATAAAAAATTGGCCATGCCCACCCAGTCACATTACCCCACCACCACCAAGCCACGCCCACAAAACCGGTAGTAACAAATTGTAGATTTCACCAACTGGTTGGAAGGGACCATGGAGGTCTTCCAGTCTAACCCCCTGCTCAAGCAGGAGAGCCTCTATCATTTCACACAAATGGTTGTCCAGCTTCTTCTTAGAAACCTCCAGTGTTGGAGCACCCCACAACCTCTGGAGACCAGCCGTTCCAGGATTAAATGACAGTAGAACAGTAGAGTTGGAAGGGTGCTTGGAGGTCATCTAGTCCAACCCCCTTCTCAATCAAGAGACCCTATACCCATGATGGCGAACCTATGGCACGCATACCAGAGGTGGCACGCAAAGCCTTCTCTGTGGGCATGTGTGCCGTTGCTAGAATGCACTTTTGGGTTCTGTAGCACGCATGCCATTAATTAAGCCATTAATGGTATAGGGCAGTTATGCTTAACTCAGTGCCGAAGCTGGAGCACGCACGCGTGTGGCAGAGCACTGCAACTCAGAAAAGAACAGCTGGCTGGTGTCCATGTGTGCGCCGGAACTCAAGAGAGCAGCTGGCCGGTGCACATTCGCGCGATGAAACCCGGAAGGGCAGCTGGCCACCACGTGCATGTTCACCATTCAAGGTTACAACGTTGTTGTCGCCCTCGTCACGTCACTCGACATCATAGGGATGGGAAAGTGGAACAGTGTATCTTGGCACAGGGTTGAGTGAGGGCACTGGGTGTTAGGTGGCTGGGCTCGGGGACACGGGATGCGTCGGGTCTAGGGGCATGGGGCTTGCTGCTGCTGTTCGCCACGATGGACATTAGATCTAATGTTCCAAGATGGATGAGTGACGGCGACTGCAGAGGCGAATGTACAGGGCGGCGCTGACGTCATTGCTCTGATGACGCGGCGCAGAGACAGGATGATGCCGGCACTCCACAGCCGATGGGCGACTGACGGGGGGCGTGGCGGCAGGGTGGGACGGCGTGATAAAAGTGCTACGAGGCAAACTCCCGTAGCGCCAACTTTGAATCACTGTGACCTCACCATTCACTTTTCCACATATGGGTGGAGGCACTCTCTGCCTGCACTGGTGTCTATATGACACATGTGCCAATGGCTTGCAAATACTTGACACACTTGGAGCTAACAACACTATTAAACCACCATCACAACCCTGAGATACTCGTCCTAGCGTGATTTGTGGTTCCTGACTTCGTTTTGTCCAGGAAGGCTGAGAGTCGTATTCGCTTAGCAATGGGGTGACTGACTTAACAACGGTGGTATTTCGCTGAACAACGGCGGCAAGAAAAGTCGTAACACGGGGGGAAAAAACTCACTTGACAGATGTCTCGCTTAGCAACGTCAACTCGTCCCTCAATTGTGGTCGTAAGTCGAGGACTCCTTGTACCTAAAGGGAGCCTACAAATGCCTTTATAAACAGGACATTCATGACGAAAAGGCTTACAAAATCAAATCTCTTTTACCAAAGACCAATATTGTAGTGACTTTCGCGTTGAAAATTTCACTCTTTCTGTTATTAGATGAACAATTTTCTACCGTTTCTGGTCATTATCCTAAATTACCTGCGTTTTTCTGCGGTGTAATATTCTACCATTGACCGTTCTACAGCTTTAGATGTCGATACCTTGATTTGAATTTCCATCTCCTTTCCTTCTCCTGATAGAACGTAAGGTTTCGCTTTGAATTCAGATGCAATTTAGTTTTAAGTATATTTTCAGACATGGCTCGTGGCGTGCTGGGTAGGTTTGGGCTATTACCAGCAGTTTTAGCTGGACTCCAATTACTCAGGTGTTTTTCTTAAGGAAGAGGGGCTGTGCCAGTTGCCCCCTTTTAGGCTGCTGGAGGTTTCAGATGGCAAAATCTGGTTCCCACACTTGGGACTGTTGCTATTGTCTTCTAGGCCTTTGTTCAAGTCAACGTTCCTCTGTCCTACATCCACCACGCTAAGTCTTCGAAGTTCTGCTCTGAACTTCTCTCCTTCCTTCCTCCCTCCCCTTCCACCCCCTTCCTCCTTTCTTTTCCTTCCTCCCTTCCTCCCTTCCTCCCTCTTTCCTCTCTTCCCTCCTGTCTTCCTTCCTTCCTTGGCCTTCCTCCCATGCTCCTATCTCTCTTCTTCCTTCCTTCCTTCCTTCCTTCCTTCCTTCCTTCCTTCCTTCCTTCCTTCCTTTCCTCCCTCCCTCCCTCCTTCCTTCCACATTCACACACATTTTTCTCTTCCGTTCTCCTTTATTTCTCCTTCCTTCCTTCCCTGCTTCCCTTCATGCTTCCTTCCTTCCATCCATATTTTTCCTTCCTTCCTTCCCTCCTTCTCCTTCCACGCCCTTCCTCCTTTTTTCCTCCCTCTCCCTCCCTCTTTCCTCTCTTCCCTCCCATCTTCCTTCCTTCCTTTGCCTTCCTCCCATGCTCCTATCTCCTTCCTTCCTTCCTTCCTTCCTTCCTTCCTTCCTTCCTTCCTTCCTTCCTTCCTTCCTTCCTTCCACATTCACACACATTTTTTCTCCTTCCTTCCTTCCTTCCTTCCTCCCTCCCTCCCTCCCTCCCTCCTTCCCTCCCTCCACCTCACAGACACCCAGGAGAAGAAGAAGAGCTGAGGCTATCCATCTCTTTTGTCCATTCCAGGCTATGCACCAGTGCCAGCTTGCCTGATGCCAATGAGGTCTGCAGAGACCTCTCTCTATTAGTTTATCTCTTTTTCCTTTAGCCTGGGCCGGAAGCTTCCCGCTGTCCCCTCCATTGTCGTTTTCGCAGTCCTCTTTCTCCTCCCTTCACAGGTGAATCTATCTCCGTCCAGTTGGCTCTTTCCTCATGAAATAAATAAGGCCACCACAATGCCAGCCAGCACAAAAGAGAAGCGATCTGCTGCAGAGATCTAGCTGATTTCTGACGTCTCTCTCTCTCTCTCCCTCTCTCTCCCTCTCTCTCTCCCTCTCTCTCTCTCTCTCTCTCTCTCCTGCAGCCAGCTGGATGGGAACCAGAAAGTTTTAACTATTTTCCCAGCATTGTTTCAAACCCGCTAAGCATTGTGCAATGCTGGCACCACTGGCAAAAAAAGAAGAAGAAGAAGAAGAAGATATCTCCACCAACATTCCCCTTGTTGATGCGGTGACCTTTCCGAGGTGGTATTTTCAACCATTTTTTTTCTTTCTTTCTTTAATTTCCGTGGTCTTTTTATGACCAAGCCTGCTGGGGTAAACCAGGGCCCGCTGTGCTATCTGCCCAATTTATCAAGCCTGTATTTGTCACAGAGAGAGAGAGAGAGAGAGAGAGAGAGGGAGGGAGGGAGGGAGGGAGGGAGAGGGAGGGAGGGAGGGAGGGAGGGAGAGAGAGAGAGAGAGAGAGAGACGGAGGAAGAGGAGAGAAATGTCAGCACTAATCTAATTCCCTTAAAATGAAATAAAAGAAGAAGAAAGTAAATAAGGAACGGGTGAACAAACGGCCTTTATCTACATTAGGATGGCGAAGAAAGAAGGCCCAAAAGAACAAAGTTAATTTTTAGGATACCTCCTTTTTTGGGGGCATCTACAGAGATTCTCCATCATCCAGATCATGATTGTCCCAAAGGTGGATTTTCAGGAAGCCACTGGACTTCCTTTTGTTTTTTTTTCTTTTGAAGACATTTCGCTTCTCATCCAAGAAGCTTCTTCAACTCTGACTGGATGGTGGGGAATGGGAGGATTTATAGTCCTTGCAGACAGCTGGTCATTTTGCATGTTTTTAGAAGGTCGTTGAAGCACTTGGAGGTTTATCTGTATCCTCAGGTAAATCCTTCCATTCCCCACCATCCTGTCAGAATTTAAGAAGCTTCTTGGATGAGGAGCGAAATGTCTTCAAAAGAAAAAAAAACAAAGGAAGTCCAGTTGCTTTCTGAAAAAGCATTTTGGGACAATCATGGATGATGGAGAATCTCTATAGACCTTTAGCTATGCAATTTGGGATTCACTTTACAACTATGGCAAAAAAAAGGTCATAAAATGGGGCAAAACTCACCTAAGAAATGTCTCACTTAACAACAGAAATGTTGGGCCCAATTACGGTCGTACGTTCGAGGACTACCTGTATTCTGTCCCTAGGAATGACTAATGCAAATGTATCGAGTTGAAACTATTCAGCAAAGCTAACTTTGGAACTGAGTGCTGTAGGATGGATGCTTCTAGTTCGACACGTGTTTTTTTTTCTTTTAAAGAAAAACTAGATTAAAAACATTTCTTTTGTTTCCGAGCCTATTGTGCAACGAGTATTTTTGTTCCAAGGTTTTTACTGCATTTCTTTTGAAAAGAATGTTTTTCGCATTTTATTGAGCCGTGTCACATTTTTTTTCTTTCTTTGTTCGGTTCAGGCACAAAGGGCATTTTATGTTCTTTAATTTCCATCCTATTCATGCAGAGGCCTAATTAATACTTGGGTTTTTTTAACAGCCTCCTCAAAATATTCTTGTTATTTTCTATCCTGCCAGCAGATGCTGGACACGAACAGCAAACTTATGAATAGCTTTGGAAGAAGAACAATAAACACTAAATTTTAGGGGGAGGGAGGGAGGGAGAAAGGGAGAAAGAGAGAGAGAGAGGGAGGGAGGGAAGGAGGGAGATGATAATTAGATAGATAGATGATAGATAAATAGAAAGATGATAGATAGATGGTAGAGAGAGAGAGACAATAAATTAGTTAGATTAGATTAGATTAGTTAAAGAGAGAGAGAGAGAGAGATATGATAAATTAGATAGATAGATGATAGATAAATAAAAAGGATAAATAGGTAGATAGGTGATAGACTAGTGGACAGCCATTTAAATAGGAGCCAGCAGTGTGTAGCAGCTGCCAAAAAAGTCAATGCAATCCTAAAATGAATCAACAGAGGGATAGAATCAAAATCACGTGAAGTGTTAATACCACTTTAGAAGGCCTTGGTAAGGCCACACTTGGAATCCTGCATTCAATTTTGGTCGCCACGATGTAAAACGGATGTGGAGATTCTAGAAAGAGTGCAGAGAAGAGCGACAAAGAGGATTAGGGGGCTGGAGGCTAAAACATACGAAGAACGGTTGCTGGAATTGGGTATGTCTAGTTTGATGAAAAGAAGGACTAGGGGAGACATGATAGCAGTCTCCTGATATCTGAGGGGTTGTCGCAAAAAAGAGGGAGTCAAGCTCTTCTCCAAAGCACCTGAGGGCAGGACAAGAAGCAATGGGTGGAAACTAATCAAGGACAGAAGCAACTTAGAACTAAGGAGAAATTTCCTGACAGTTAGAACAATTAACCAGTGGAACAACTTGACTGCAGAAGTTGTGGATGCTCCATCACTGGAGGCTTTTAAGAAGAGATTGGATGACTATTTATCTGAAGTGGTGTAGGATTTCTTGCCTAAGCAGGGGTTGGACTAGAAGACTTCCAAGGTCCCTTCCAACTCTGTTATTCTGTTAGACAGAGAGAGAGAGAGAGAGAGAGAGAGAGAGAGAGAGAGAGAGAGAGAGAGAGAGAGGGAGGGAGGGAGGGAGGGAGAAGAGAAGAGAAGAGAAGAGAAGGATGGATGGATGGATAGATAATAGATAGATAAGCGATAGATAGATAGATAGATAGATAGATAGATAGATAGATAGATAGGATAGATAGATAGGATAGATAGATAGGATAGAGAGATATAGATACAAGATAGATAGATAGAGACCCTACTCACGTAGCAGGAAGACAATACACTCAGCATTACTAAAGGTCTCTCCAGTTGAGTGGCAAGCCATGTTTGCAAACACTAGTTAGTTGTCACTCCAGAGAAGATGACGGGTGGTGAAGTGGAGGGAACTCTTCAGCTCAAGCTGTGTCGTGTCAGCTTCACGCCTCCTAACAGGTTCAACAGGCTGGACTTTTCTTACTACCTTGGGGTTTTTTTTGACAGCGGAAAATCTGGACTCTGCTTTGAAACGGTTTCTCCAAATTTAGAAGGCTGCCATCTCTCATCTCAGTTTGTTTTACTGGGTTAGAATATGGAAGTGATGGGTTTTGGGTTAGGAAGGAAGGAAGGAAGGAAGGAAGGGACAAGAGCTTCTGCTGAGCTCAGATTGGCTTAATTTCTTACACTGACTAGGTTAGGAAAACAAACAAACAAACAAACAAACAAACAAAACCAAATAGTTTTCTTGCAGACATTTCATGATCCAACTAGGTAACATCATCTTTGTTTGTTGGGAGGAGGAGGAGGAGGAAGAGAAGGAGGAGAAAGAGAAGGAAGAGGAAGAGTAGAAGGAGAAAGAGAAGAAGGAGGAGGAGGAAGAGAAGGAAGAGGAAGAGTAGAAGGAGGAAGAGAAGGAGGAGGAGAAAGGGAAGGAAGAGAAGGAAGAGGAAGAGTAGAAGGAGGAAGAGAAGGAAGAGGAAGAGGAGGAGGAGGACAAGGACTGAGGGGTCCTTGGTATTCTCTTAGCTTGGTGGTTTCCTTGTAGTTGTTTCATGACCCAACTAGGTAACATTCTCAGTGCTGGAAGGGAGTTGGGTTTGTGTATAGGATGATGATGATGAGGATTTTGTAATCCTTGTTGCTCTCTGAGCTTAGTTATTTTCTTGCAGACATTTCATAACCCAACTAGGTAACATAATCACTGCTGAAAGGAGTGGAATTTGGGAGGAGGAGGAGGAAGAGGATGAATATGACAATAACCGATGATGAGCCGAGGCGGCGCAGTGGTTAGAGTGCAGTACTGCAGCTACTTCAGCTGACTGCTAGTTCAGCAGATCAGCGGATCAAATCTCACCGGCTCAAGGTTGACTCAGCCTTCCATCCTTCCGAGGTGGGTAAAATGAGGACCCAGATTGTTGGGGGCAATATGCTATTTAGTATACTGTCGATTGTTGTAAGCCGCCCAGAGTCCTCAGAAAGTGGGCGGCATAGAAATATGATTAATAAATAAATAAATAAATAACAACTACAACATTGAGATCCTTGGTGCTCTCTGAGCTTGATTATTTTCTTGCAGACGTTTCATTACCCACCTAGGTAACTTCATCAGTGTTAGTAGGGAGTGGGGTTTGCTCTCTGTTTATATAATAGTGGCTTGCCCTATCACTGCTGGCGGGAGTGTTCTTAAGGGGTCCTTGATAAGACTGTTGTTTACTGCTTGATTGCCTGAGTTGGTAGTGCTTAATTGGGGCATTGTTTACTATTACTCTTTGATTGTTGTTTAAGTATTAATCTTGGTGTTAATTTCTGCCTATCTGGGTGTTAATTATTGGCAAGGAAGAATTGTGGCCTTTTAGCATTTTGATTGTCTTTTTGAATGGTATTGTTGTGGCTCCGTTGCATGAGCTTGGGCTATCGACAGATGCAGACTCTGAGAGTGAGGGAGAGGAGTTGCCAAGGCCTCCCTCTCCAGGACCCTCCTCTCTGGCAATGCCTCCGGAGGACACCAAAGGCCAAAAGTTAGGCCCAGAGCCAAGCACGTCCCTGCAGCCACAGGTGGACAGCGACGAAGGAGATAAGTGCTGGCTGGACCCTCGACAGCGGCGCAGGGAGAAGCGTGCGCAGCAGAGGGGAAGGCATGCCAGAGATTAGCTGAGTCACTGGACCACACCCCACAGGGTATAAATGTGGGTGTGGTGGCCGGTTCAGTTTGTGACGAGCAAAAACTGGAAATAATCCATGATCTCTGCGTTACTGGACTTCTGCCTGCCTTGTTGGACTGCATTTGGACTAATCCTTGTATTGCTGAAACTTTGCCTGCTTTATCGGAATGCTTGCAGTCTAATCTTTGTTTTGTGTGAGTAAAGTCTGAATTGGCAGCTAGCCACTGGGTTGCTGCCAGCTTTATCTTCAAAGACTTTGTCGTGTGGCTTATTAACTCCGGGCCATCTGTGTGTGTGTGGGTGGGGGGACGGGGACAGAACAGGTATGTAGATGGTGTTTATCTCTATGTGCCTGTTGATGGCTAATTTGTGTTAGGTTTCTAGGAATTCCCTAACAAATTTGGACTTAACTTAGACTAGAATACTCTCAGTTTCCCCACACCGTGACTATAATTGTGAAATTAAGGAGTTATTAAGGAGAATGGATTAAGTCCAGCATCACCAAAAAAAACCTCCAAGGCTCTCAATGTTTCTTTTTATTATTAAAGATCCAATCTTCTCAATATATATGTGGTGCAGGACAGGGAAGGAACACCCTTAATAAGTTTATTTCACATCTCTAATTTCTACTGTTTATTTATACCTCACCTTTATTATGTTAACAAATAACTCAAGGTTATGAACATATCCAATACACCTTTAAAATTCTTTTAAATTGAAATTTTAATTTGTTTTAAATTATTGGGATTTTTTTAATTGTCTCGGGCTAAATTATTTAATCTGGTTTTACTTATATCTTTTAACTTTTGTATTTATGTATTTTATTTTGTGCCTGTTCACCGCCTTGAGTCCTTCGGGAGTAGGGCGGTATATAAATCTAATAAACAACAAGAAACCTTCTTCCTTCTATTTTCGTCACAGCAACCCTGTGAGGTGGGTTCGACTGTGAAAGAATGACTGACCCAAAGTCACCCGGCCAGTTTTCGTGATTACGGTGGGATTAGAACTCCCGGTCTCCTAGTGATTGGCCCAAAGTCCCCCAGACAGCTTTTGTGGCTAATACGGGACTAAAACTCATAGTCTCTTAGTGATTGGCCCAAAATCACAGAGCCAGCTTTCATGACTAAAACAGGACTAGAACTCCCGGTCTCCTAGTGATTGGCCCAAAGTCCCTCAGACAGCTTTTGTGGCTAAGGTGGGACTAAAACTCATAGTCTCTTAGTGATTGGCCCAAAGTCACAGAGCCAGCTTTCATGACTAAAACAGGACTAGAACTCCCGGTCTCCTAGTGATTGGCCCAAAGTCCCCCAGACAGCTTTTGTGGCTAATACGGGACTAAAACTCATAGTCTCTTAATGATTGGCCCAAAGTCACAGAGCCAGCTTTCATGACTAAAACAGGACTAGAACTCCCAGTCTCCTAGTGATTGGCCCAAAGTCCCTCAGACAGCTTTTGTGGCTAAGGTGGGACTAGAACTGCCAGACTGCTAATGATTGGCCCAAAGTCACAGAGCCAGCTTTCATGACTAAAACAGGACTAGAACTCCCAGTCTCCTAGTGATTGGCCCAAAGTCCCCCAGACAGCTTTCATGACTAAAACAGGACTAGAACTCCTGGTCTCCTAGTGATTGGCCCAAAGTCATCCAGCTGCCTTTCATGGTTAAGGCGGGACTGGAATTCACTCTCCCCCATTTTCTACCTTGGTGCTTTAAACCACTCGATCAACCGAGCTCTCCGCGTACAACTTAATTCCATCACATCATCCTTATTACAATTTATAATAATATTCCCTCCTCCCTGGATTATGCATTCCTTTCCTTTGTCCTCCCTCACCCCACTCATTTCTCCCAAATAAAAAAAAACATCCCCCTTCCCTCAATACATTTCCAACTCCAGAAGAAAGCCATCAAGGAAATAATGGGACGTGATTAGCAAGGACCTCTCCATAATGGAGAAATGCACTGTGATTCAGCTCTGGCTGCCTTCCAGAGTTCCCCATGCAATCAGCCAAAGATGGGTGTTTGAGAAAATAGACCGGCAAAAGTAACTTTGAAGAACGGGTTGCCCCGGCAACGGAACTGTAAATACTTAGCCGCCAACGTTTAAGTGGTACCCGAAGATGCTTGGATTTGAGACGGCTGGGAAGAATGGCACAATTTCCCTCGGCTGAAAACACACCTTGGATTCGGTCCTCCCACCCACTTAGATCTGCCCCCCCCCGCACACACCCACGTTCGTTCTTTTAATTGCAAAATATTCTGCCTGGTCACAAGATGCTTCTTGCGATGTTAACGAAAGGAGATGCTCAAAAGATGCAGTCTTTGAGAACTCTCCGATGAGAGTTCTTTGGTTGACATCTCTGCTCCCAATTGGAATTTTGCAATCTGGGGTATGGCTCTCCTTTTTCTGGAGGCCAAAATGTGTCTCTAACCAGGATAGAAAAAGCAAGGAAGATGTCAATCACAGGGGAATTCTGATTGTGAGAATGCAGCATCTTCAAATATACCAGTATTAGGGTCACTGCTGTTGTGGCCTGCCAGATTCTAGACAGTGAGGAGGTTGGGGAGGAACATGGGCCAGTCCTGGAGTCTGGGGAGGGCTCTGTGTTGGAGGCAGAGATGGGGCCAAGGCAGTCTGACAGTTATCAGTTGCCTTTGGAGTCAGACATCAGTGAGGCAGAGGAACAGCTGGATCCTGTTCCCAGTGTGCGCATGCGCAGAGTTGCCAGACGAAGGGAACAGCTAAAGAACAAGGGTCGACTCAGGAGTAAAGCCACAGGTGGACGATGAATGGCCCCTCCCAGAGGGAATAAAAGAGGAGCGAATGGGGAGGAGAGTTTGCAGGAGACAATTAGTTCACTTCATTGGTTCGTGACTCTCAAATAATCCTTGCCAATTTTTGAAGATATCGGTCTGGCAGCTCTCCAAGCCAGATAAGGTCTGTGATTGTAAATGCTCTCTTGAAAGACTTTGTTGGATGTGAACGTGAGAAATTCACAGTTAATAAACTTAATAAAAAGGTTTTTTTGTCGGCACAAGGAGTTTGTGGTTTGGGAACGCCTAGGTCAAAACAATTGCGCTGATGTGAAAGCAGAGGAAAGTTTTAATTTTCAATCAACCAACCAACCAATCAATCAATCCAAGGGCCCTTCCAACTCTTGTTGTTGAAATAGTATAGATCTCCTGTGTGAGCAGGAGGTTGGACTAGAAGACCTCCAAGGGCCCTTCCAACTTCGTTACTGAGAACAAAGCCTTCAGAAGTGATGGGTGCTCCATCACTGGAGGCTTTCAAAAAAAAAAAACTGGTCAACCATTTGTCTGGAATGGTGTAGGGTCTCCTGTTTGAGCAAGGGGTTGGACTAGAAGACCTCCGAGATCCCTTCCAACTCTATTATTCTATTTTATGTTCTAAGTTTTGACAGGTGGCTAATCCCCATCATCTGTTCTTCCCTACTCCAGATAATGATGCTCTTTTACCAGCTGTTGACATTTAGTGGGACGAGTCTAATCACTCCTTAATATGCTTTGTACACCATAAATCAGGACACCAGCATTTGGTGGCACCGTACCTGGACAGGAGAAGGAACAGAGTGCAAATTAGCAAATTAGCCAGTCTTTACTTTCTGACAGCTGAGAAACGGATGGATTGTACATTAACTGAGCTGTTCCCTGATCAAGGCCCACAAGGAACCTGTGCAAATATCAATCAGAATAGAGCTGGAAGGGACCTTGGAGGTCATCTAGTCCAAACCCCTGCTCAAATACAATTTGAGACAAGTGGCTGTCCAATCTCTCTGTAAAAACCTCCAGTGATGGATGTCTATGGAGATTCTCCGTCATCCTGGTCATGGGTGTCCCAAAGGTGCTTTGTTTTTCAAGAGGCAACTGGACTTTCTGGTTTTTCTTTGAAGACGTTTTGCTTCTCATCCAAGAAGCTTCTTTAGCTCTGACTTCCATTCTCCACCATCCAGTCAGAGCTGAAGAAGCTTCTTGGATGAGAAGCAAAACATCTTTAAGAAAAATACACAACTTCTGGAGGCAAGCTGTTCCACTGGTTAATTATCCTCACTGTCTAGAAGTTTCTCCTTAATTCCAGGTTGCTTCTCTCCTTGATTAGTTTCCACCCATTGCTTCTTGTCCTGCCTTCAGGTGCTTTGGAGAATTCAAATGTGAATTCTCCAATCCTTCCCGTGTCAGGGTTCCACCGCTGTGGGTAACCCTGGGAGACAGCCTTGAGAAAGATATGTCTGGAATGCACTCCTGTCTCCGGCTGCTTCGTCGGTTTCCCAACCCCCTTGCCTATGGCAACTCGAGAGCAGACCAAGGATGCTTTGCGAGTTGACATCCTGCCAGTTTGTGGGCATGAGAATGTGGTGAGGCCACTTTTATCTTAGACCAGGTTTGTCAAACTCAATTGCATTGAGGGCCACATGTGGTTGACCTGGGGGGGGACCATATGGCCAACTAGGTGGGCATAGCCAGCTTGATGCCACTCCCCAAACTGCTGGCATGTTTCCTCTTCACATTGGGTAGACTGGCCTGATGTCACGCTGGCCCGATCTTTCCACGGGCCTTGAGTTTGTCATCCCTGTCTTACACCCACAAAGGACTCACTGTTGCTTTGCCGTGTCCCCTAGTTGTGACACAAGGCCCAAGTAGTTAGTATTAAATACAAACAGTTCGAAAACAAACAGACTTTATTAGAACAGCTGAGAATCAACTCATTCTCAGCATAGTCCAAACTAAATTAAAGCAAATTCTTCAAAACACCATTCCTCAGTTTATCACCGACCTTGGGATATTTAGGCAAATTGCCAAAGGCTTTTCTTGGCAAAAGTTTAGAAGCAGAAGATGCCGACAAGAAATGAATATAGTGAAACAAGAAGCAAATCTCTTGTTTTCCGGCAAAGAGGCCAAGAGCCGTTGCTGGTCTTTTAAGCCTCATGGGAGGAGCCAATCATCTCCAGGCCTTACTCCCGAGTCGTCCTCTTTGCTTTAGCTACTCCTGCCTTCTGGCAGCTCTTCTCATGCGTGCACTAGGAACAGGCTCCTCCTGTTCCTCTGCCTCTCTACTGTCAGCCTCTGGAGGCTCCGGAGTCCGCACATCACTCCCCGATGGCCCTGGCCCCATCTCTGCCTCCGACGCAGAGCCCTCATCCGGGCCTTCCCCAGCCTCCAGGACTGGCCCATGTTCTTCCTCAGCCTCATCGCTGTCCGACTCCGCTGCCAGCTCTGCAGGCTGCGGGCGGACCACAATGCTCCTAATCTATTGTAATATTAATATCTTCATTAGCTCTATTGAGCCAAAAACATTTTGAAGCCGGCGAGTGTTTCATATTCTTACCCGGCCATTTGTCTCTGTCCAAATCTCTCTGGAAGGAAACTCGAGGTAACTGACTCTGCTAATAGCCTCCCTTGAATTCCTGGGTTTTTATTCTAAAAGATTTAAGTTGCTGGCATTTAATTAATGGGATAGAAGTGCGGGATTTATGGGAAGAGTATTTTTTTTTAAAAAGATAATCGTTGCTTATTGCTATATATAAAAAGACATTGAAGGGTTTTCTTTCTTTCTTTCTTTCTTTCTTTCTTTCTTTCTTTCTTTCTTTCTTTCTTTCTTTCTTTCTTTCTTTCTTTCTTTCTTTCTTTCTTTTGTATAGCAGATGGATTGCTCCGATGTAGCAAGGATTTCGGAGAACAGCTGACCATTAGAACATATCAATAATCTTTCTGGAGGAAAGTTTATCTTTTATTTACTTCTTTTATTGATTTATTTATCAAATTTTTGAAACTGCCTGTCTCCCTCTTGCAGACTGGATGGTGTAGAAGCAAACAGATCAATGGCAATCTTACTCCAGTATAGGTAGTCCTCGACTTACGACCACAATTCACCCCAACATTTCCATGTGTGATGACCCAGGGCACGGCACAAAAATAACATAGGCAGCTGGCAGTTCAAACCGCCCCTTTATTGCTCCAAATTTCCCCAAACGCTCCCATGTTTCTGGCAAGTCCCAGAGCAAAGTGATGACACACCCACACCTCAAGCAGCCTCTGGCTGCAAATAGTCCAGCCCAGCGTTATTTTATACACCACGCCTGCACAGCAATAAATCCAACGGGGCAAATCAAGGAGTTCAGGAAGCAAAGGATCCAGGCAATTAGTCCAGAAAGTCAGGAAGAATGCAAGGAATCCAGGAAAGTTCAAACGTCGGCACTCAACACTTCAGGAACTCTGCGTTTGTTCCCGACAAATGCTCCTCCCCACAGAGTCTCCTTAAGCCTCATTCCCCAGGTGTGCCTTGTGAAGAAGGGTGGGCCACTCTTCTTCTGAGTAGCCTGCTCAGTCTGCACTGTTCTCGCCTTCTCTCCACTCTCCATGCTCTTGGATCAGGAGTGAGTGGTCCTTGTTCACCTCTCTCATGTTCACTGCTTAATCTGTCTTTGTCATCCTGTCCTTGTTCCTCCCTGCCTACAAACAGTCCTAATCCTGAAAAGCCTTGGCCTGACTGGCCCTTCCCTTCCCCATTCTCCTCCGAAGCCAATGAAGCCACCCCCTCATACTCTCTCAGCTCTACTTCCAGTTCATCTTCCCCCACCTCAGGGTTTAGCTATGCAATTTGGGATGGACACCCTTTGAATGGTGTGGAATGGATTTCCAGAGGAAAAATTGCAGACTACAGGAACCATTTTCACTACTCAGGTGACCCTGAGAACACAGAAAAACCTCCAAGTAGCCTCAACGACCCTCCAAAAGGATGCAAATGACCAGCTGTCTGCAAGGACTATAAATCCTTCCATCCTCCCACCATCCAGTCAGAGTTGAAGAAGCTTCTTGGATGAGAAGCGAAACATCTTCAAAAGTAAAAAACCAGAAAGTCCAGTTGCCTCCTGAAAAAAAAGAACCTTTGGGAGATAAATGGGTACCACTTCGGTGAGAAAAACCTGCCTGCATTTGTGTGTATGTGGTGAGTGCAACACAAGGAGAGGCAAGTGTAAGCTAGTTCACCCCTTATGGTACAGGTGGCATTCAAAAAGAGACTGGATGGCCATTTGTGAGAAATAATGTAAGTCTCCTGTGTGAGCAAGGGGTCAGACTAGAAGACCTCCAAGGTTCCTTCTAACTCGGTTACTGAGAACAAAGCAGTGGTGAAATGTAAAATTTGCTACTACCGGTTCTTTGGGTGTGGCTTGGTGGGGGTGGTGGTAAGGTGACTGGGAGGCACGGCCAACTTTTTTTTTTTTTTACTTTTAAAAGCATTTTTTCTACAACCTTAGGTTGCAGAATAAAATGCTTTTAAAAGCCTCTGATGATCAGGCAACTCAGCTGGGATCATCAGAGGCTTTTAAAGGCATTTTTTTCCCCCTTACAACCTCTTTGGCCAAAGAGGCTGCAGAAAAAAAAATGCTTTTAAAAGCCTCTGATGATCCCAGCTGAGCCGCGCGATCATCAGAGGCTTTTTTTTTTAACTTTTAAAAGCATTTTTTTAAGCCGAAGAGGTTGTAGAAAAAATGCTTTTAAAAGTTAAAAAAAAAAAGCCTCTGATGATTGTGCGGCTCAGCTGGGCATGGGGGGGGCAGGAATTTTTGCTACCAGTTCTCCGAACCACCCACCGCCATCGCTACCAGATTGGGTGATCCGGTCCGAACCAGGAGCATTTCACCCCTGGAACAGAGCCTTCAGAAGTTGTGGGTGCTCCATCAAAAAGAGACTGGACAACAATTTGTCTGGAATAGTATAGGGCAGTGATGGCTAACCTTTTTGCCATCGTGTGCCTAAAGCTGGGGGAGTGCGGGGTAGTCACACGTGTGCGTGCCCACACCCATAATTCTAGGCGCCCTGCCCCCCAATGCATGCACGCGCGATCCCATGCCCCCCCCATTTTTGGCATGTGACAGCATGGTGGGCATGGTAGGCCCATTTTTTTGCCTTCCCCAGACTCCAGAGGCTTTCTAGGAGCCTGGGGAGGACGAAAACAGCCTTCCCCACCCCACCGGAGGCCCTCCAGAGGCTGGAAACAGCCCATTTGCCAACTTCCAGTGGGCCCAGAAGGCCCAAAAATCAGCTGGCCAGTGCGTGCATGCATCCTGGAGCTGAGCTTAGGCAAGGCTCGCGTGCTCAACAATATGACTTCATGTGCCACCTGTGGCACGCGTGCCATAGGTTCGCCATCACAGGTATAGGGTCTACTGCTCAAACAGGATGTTGGACTAGAAGACCTTCAAGGTCCCTTCCAACTCTGTTACAGGGAACAATTAACCACTGAAAACTTTCAGAACTTCTGGGTGCTCCATTACTGGAAGCTTTCAAAAAGAGACTGGACAACCATTTGTCTGATATGGTGTAGGGTCTCCTGTTGGAGCAGGGGATTGGAGTAGAAGACCTCCAAGGACCCTTCCGACTCTGTTGTTCTACATTCTATGTTTCTGATGCCTCCAAAAGCCAAATTTTTCATCCTAGCCACCCGCAGGAGGAGGAGGGGAACCAAGATCGAATCACCGGACGCGTCTCGTCTGACAACGCATTAATCTTGCCTTTTGTCCTCTCTAAATGGCTCTGCCGTTGTAACGTAATTATAGGCAGAAATTGACCTTTTAGGCATATTTTGAATTCAAAAATGTATTTAAAAACTCTCGCCGGGCTCCGTTTTTCAACTTCAGCATATTGCTTCTCTGCTTCGGACCGGGTCAGCCAACTGAAGGAAAAGAGGCTGAGATGATGGAAGTCAGAGGAGAATAGATTTGGTTAGCAACCAGGGAAATCTAAAATGTTTACATGGCTACATTTAACCTCCAATTGAATCAGCGGGAATCCTGAAGTTGCCAGGGAGGCGAAGGTAATCATAATGGGAAGTAAATTGTTGCCATTCTACCTCCAAAGCCTTTTAATGTAATTCGATCAATCTGTTTAGCTTGGGTAAAACTCAGATTTATACCTGGCTGGCGCGGACAATGGAAAAGTCCAAATGTTGTTTCGTTTCGTGGGGATATTCGCCTTCCAAAATGTGTGTTTGTAACGGGCAGACATTGGTGCCATCCTGCAAAGCGAGGAGAACACAACTTGGCTGGAAAATGAGAGGACAAACATGAGTGATAGGAGGGAATCTTTGCAGCTCAGGGTGGAACACAGTGGTGGGATTCAAGTAATTTAACAACCGGTTCTCTGCCCTAATGATTTTTTCCAACAACCAGTTTGTCAAACTGCTCAGAAAGTTAACAACCGGTTCTCCCGAAGGGGTGCGAACCGGCTGAATCCCACCACTGGTTGAACAGCGGGGTCCTTGGTGCACTCTGAGCTTGGTAGCTTTCTTGCAGACTCTACACCATTTCTGACAGATGGCAGTCCAGTCTCTTCTTGAAAGCCTCCAGTGATGAAGCTCCCACAACATCCGAAGGCAACTTCTGTTCCATGGGTTGATTGTTCTCACTGTCAGAAAGTTCCTCCTCATTTCTAGGTTGAATCTCTCCTTGATCAGTTTCCATCCATTATTCCTTGTCTGGCCTGCGGGTGCCTTGGAAAATAGCTTGACCTCTTCTCTCTGCGGCAGCCCTTCAAATATTAGAACACTGCTATCCTGTCTCCTCTGGTCCTTCTCTTCCCTAGACTAGCCATGCCCAGTTCCTGCAACCGTACATCGTATGTTTTAGCCTCCAGTCCCCTCATCATCCTGGTTGCTCTTCTCTGCACTCTTTCTAGAGTCTGAACATCTTTTTTATAGTGTGGTGATCCAAACTGGATGCAGGATTCTAAGTGTGGTCTTACTAAAGCTTTATAGAGTGGTATGATCACACTATACAACACAATGAACTAAAGGGCCACCATCAGTGAGCTGTTGGACAGCATTAGTTGGTCTGTTGTGTGGATGTTTGGGTGGTTTAGGGGTGGGGAATTTGTGGTGGGTGGGAGTGTGTTTGGGGATTGTTATGTGTGTTGGACCTGGTCTTTGGGTGTTGAGTGAATTTTGTTGTATGAGTATACTGTGTATACACGTACAATGACAATAAAGTTATTGTTATTATGAGTACCTCCCTTGATCTTGATTGTATCCCTCTGTTAATGCGGTTTAGGATTGCATTGGCTTTTTTGGCTGCCACCGCACACTGGTGGCTCATATTTAGCTGGTTGTCCACTAAGACTCCAAGATCCCTCTCACTGTTACTGCTATTAAGCCTGGTTTCACCCAGTCTATATGAGTACTTTTGGTTTTTCTTGCCTAAATGTAAGACTTTATCACAAATATATACAGGTTAGTGGGGCCTCTGTCTACATGAGCTCGCATCTGCTCGAGGATTTAGTCTCCAACTAAGAAGTCTCCAACTTAGTCTCCAGCTAAGAAGGTCCTTGAGTTTGGAGATCTGCTGGCAGCAAAATATCTCTCCAAGCTTCTCAGTAAGGAAGCAGACCAAGAAGTAGAAATCATAATTTTCTATTAGTTCAGAAGGCGATTCAATTCTCCCTGATTCTGAATATCCAAGCGTCCTCAGGCCAGGGGGGAAAATTATTGGAGATGTGTCAGCATTTTATCCCCTTAAAGATGCTCATTAAATCATGATTTTGCAAGGATGCGGAGTGGTTCACCCCTACGTCTGCTCAAAATAAAGATGAACCGTATAAAATGATTTATAGGTGGCACCTACCAGCGGCGAGGCTAGCAAAAATGTTTAAAAATATGTCTACCGAATGTTGGAAATGTGATCAAAAACCGGGTACATATTATCACTTGTGGTGGATGTGCCCAAAAGCACAAAGAAAAAAAAAAGTGGAGGAAAATATATACTTGGTTAGAAAAATGTTTAAGACAGCATATAGATTATAAAACAGAATTATTTTTCTTAAGCATAATACCAGAAAAATATGATGTATATTTGATATTGCATGTTTGAACAGCAGCAAGAATTGTATTTGCACAGCATTGGAAAAGTGGGGAAACCACCTACGGAAGAGGATATAATTTTTTTAAAAAAATATTGAACTGTGCAAAAATGGACAGATTAACGCTGAAGATAAAAGAAAAAGAAGACACAGAATATTTTTGAACTTGGGACTTGTTGTATCAATGGCTGGATAAAAGAGGTAGAAATTAGGAATTTAATAAATATTACTATGTAAACGAATGGACCCAGACAGTACGCTGTTCATTAAGAATGTAGCCACGTCGACCCACTGGCCCCCACCCTTTGGCCTCTGCCTGGCAGCAGTTTCTTCCTTGCAAGCAAACAGCAAGAAAAAACAGCTCCTTTCAGCTTCAGCACAGCCTAATTAGCACAAGTGGATTGGATTGGCCTCCCAACTCTCAGCTGATTTGTTCTCAGCTGTTTTGCACAGGGCTGTGCTGTTTGCTGCGAAGAGGTAAATTGCTGGAGCAGATTTTTTTCCCTTGTGCTAATCAAGCTATGCTGAAAACGAAAATGAAAGTAAAGCAGTTTTGCAATTGCTTTTGCCAAGAGGAGAGACCTCCCTTCATGTCCTCTTCGCGTCCCCTTCCTAATTCAAATGATCTCTCAACATCATCATCATCATCATCATCATCATCATCATCATCATCATCATCATTTTTTACTGATTCCATAATCCCTTGTGGGGTGGAGTCTGGGCAATTGAATGGAACAAGAAGAGTGTTTTAATGGCCAGATGCCTTTCCTGTCACCAATGCGGAGTTTTGTTTCAGCAGATATACTCTCAGTGTGTGCCCAAAGAGAGAAATATCTGCCTCTTACCTAGGATCGAACTCAATCAGCCTCCTGATTGTGAGGTGAGAGCTTCACCTCTAGGCCACTGCACCACTCCAAATGACCTCTTCTGCATCCCCTTCCTAATTTAAATGACCACTTGAAAAAAGAGATCGCTTCAGCTTTCCAGGAAAAGATACGACTTCTTAGAACTTAAGCAATAGGGCCAGAGGTGGTATTCAGCCGGTTCATACCAATCTGGGTGAACCGGTAGCAGTGACAACCCCGCCCCGGCGTAAAGCCTTCCTATTTAACGACATTTTCTAGGCCGGGCACATTTGCGGAAGTCGCTCGTGCGAGCAAAATGCATGCATGGGAGATGTGCGCGGGGCGAACCACTCCCATGTGACACCCCTCCTGCGTGAGCTGCACTGGCTTCAGGTGGTCTTCCGGGTGCACTTCAAGGTGTTGGTTATCACCTTTAAAGCGCTCCATGGCATAGGGCCTAGCTATCTTCGAGACCGCCTGCTGCTACCGACGACCTCCCATCGACCCGTGCGCTCCCACAGAGAGGGCCTCCTCGGGGTGCCATCAGCCAAACAATGTAGGCTGGTGACCCCCAGGGGGAGGGCCTTCTCTGTGGGGGCTCCTACCCTCTGGAATCAGTTGCCCCCAGAGATAAGGAGAATCCATGACCTCCGGACCTTCCGCCGTGCCCTTAAAACCCATTTTTTCCAGCAAGCCGGGCTGGCTTAAGAAGAAATTTTTTAAAATGTTTTAATTGGTTTGTGATTTTAATTTTAGGGCCAAATTTATATATATTTTTAATTGTTTTTTAATATTTGTATTTCATGTTCCTAATTCTGGCTGTACACCGCCCTGAGTCCTCAGGGAGAAGGGCGGTATATAAATTGGAAATAAAATAAAATAAATATTAGAAACCCACCGCTGTGTAGGGCCCTTCCAAGCCTAGGATTCCAGATGGATAGGAATTACAAAAAAAAAAAAAAAAAGTTATTTGTGTTATCTAACGAGTTCGCTCTTCTTAAAAACACCGTTTCGTCCCCAAATGTAAATCTTCAAAACTGTAAAGATAGGTACCCTCATTAAAACTGGTTCCCCTGTTTGACAGGAGAGGCTGGCTTTGAGTGTTGGTGATGAACGCAACATGACAGGTGGCCATGCCTCTGTCCATGGTACTGAATCTCAATAAAGTCTCTCTCATAACCAGGTCTTGAAGTAACCCCTGCATCCTTCCGCACTTTTTATCAGTAGGAGAGAAGGGCACATCGTCGCATCTCCCTGTGGGCCTGGGTAGGAGGGAATGCTAAGAATTTGATTGATTTCTTTAAATATTATATATCTAGGCTGCCCGTCTCGCTATCAAGGGACAAGCGGAACGATGGGAAAACTAAAGGAAGTCCAGAGAAAGAGGGGCTGCTGTTGTTGTTTTTTTTTAACGGATAAAGGAGAATATTTCTAGCTCAGGGTTGAAATGAGAGGTCCTGGGTGCTCCCTGAACTCGGTGGTTTTCTCGCAGACGTTTCATGACCCAGCTAGGTAACAATATCATGCTAGAAGGGAATGAGGTTTACAGAAAAGAGGAGGAGGAGGAGAACTGTGGAGTGCTTGGTTCTCCCTGAATTTGGTGGTTTTCTTGCAGATGTTTCATGACCCAACTAGGTAACAATGTCAGTGCTAGAAGGGAATGGGGTTGAAAGAGAGAGAGAGAGAGAGAGAGGGAGGGAGGGACGGAGGGAGAGAGAGAGGGAGGGAGAGAGAGAGAGAGAAGAAGGAGGAGGAGGAGGAGGAGGAGGAGGAGGAGGAGGAGGAGGAGGAGGAGGAGGAGGAGGAGAACTGTGGAGTGCTTGGTTCTTCCTGAATTTGGTGGTTTTCTTGCAGATGTTTCATGACCCAATTGGGTAACAATATCAGTGCTAGAAGGGGATGGAGTTTAGAGAGAGAGAGAGAGAGAGAGGAGGAGGAGGAGGAGGAGGAGGAGGAGGAGGAGGAGGAAGAGGAGAAAGAGAAGAAGAAGAAGAGGAGGAGGAGGAGGGAAAGGAGGAGGAGGAGGGGGGAAAGGAGGAGGAAGAGGAGGAGGAGGTGAAGAAGAAGAAGAAGAGGAGGAGGGAAAGGAGGAGGAGGAGGAAGAGGAGGAGGAGAACTGTGGAGTGCTTGGTTCTCCCTGAATTTGGTGGTTTTCTTGCAGATGTTTCATGACCCAACTAGGTAACAATATCAGTGCTAGAAGGGAATGGAGTTTAGAGAGAGAGAGAGAGAGAGAGAGAGGAGGAGGAGGAGGAGGAGGAGGGAAAGGAGGAGGAGAAGGAAGAAGAGGAGAAAGAGAAGAAGAAGAAGAGGAGGAGGAGGAGGAGGAGGAGGAGGAGGAGGAGGAGGAGGAGGAGGAGGAGGAGGAGGAGGAGAAGAAGAAGAGGAGGAGGAGATGAAAACATTGATGATTAACACTAATGGTTAGGAATAGAATCTACAGACAGTATTTATTCTATAACATGCCTACATTTTCAAATTATTATTCCACTTCGTTATCACATGCACTTACTCCCTGCCTCAACTCATTTTTCATTACATCTATTATTTTTTTTATATATATCTAGGCCTGCCAACTGAGGAATCTAATGGACTCTTATTCATGAAAAATTATGGCATAATTAGTCTTGAAGGTGTCACTTGCGGTGATCTAATTGCAACAATTATTCACTATTGTAAATGATTATAGAACTTCCCTTTGGGGGGGAAGAGGGGGAAGAGCCAAGTTCCTAGTCCTTAAGATTTTGGAGACACTCATTTTAATCTGCTATTTTAGCCTTTCCTTTCCTAGGGTTGAATGGAGCTAATGAAACTGACTGTAGCCAGGAAAATATATGCTATTTGTACAGATGTATCCAGGGGTGGGAGTCAAAAATTTTAGCAACCGCTTCTCTGCCCGGTTGCTGGGTGGGCGTGGCCATGGTGGGCGTGGCCTACTCAGCCTCTTGCACCATGGCGGGGGGGGGGATTTTTGCCCTCCTCAAGCTCTGGGGTTTTTTCTCGAGCCTCTAGGAGGGCGAAAACGGCCTCCCCCGTGCTCTGGAGGCCCTGCATAGGCTGGAAATGGCCCCATTTTCAGACTTCTCGAACTTCCAGGAAGCCCGTTTTTCACCCTCCCAGAGTCTCCGTGCTGGCCCTGCACTTACCTGGCATCCAAAACGGGCTGCGTGGAGACTCTTGGGAAGGGCGGGGCGGGGTGGGCGGGGCCAGCCAGTCATTGCAACTACTGGTTCAGCGAACCAGATTAGCATACGGTGCTCCCAAACCGGTGCAAACCGGCTGACTCTCAACCCTGGATGTATCCTAAAAATTACCCTGAAATGTTTGCTCTTACATTAAAAGAGGATGAACCAACCAGGAGTGAAATCCAGCAGGTTCTGACAGGTTCTGGAGAACTGGTAGCGGAAATTTTGAGTAGTTCAGAGAACCGGCAAATATCACCTCTGGCTGGCCCCACAGTGGGGTGGGAATGGAAATTTTGCAGTATCCATCCCCTGCCATGCCCACCAAGCCACACCACGCCCACCACGCCACACCACGCCCACAGAACCGGTAGTAAAAAAATGTGAATTTCATCACTGGAACCAACCCTTTAAAGAGAATTTCATATATATATGTTACAAAACAGCCGACTAATCTGCAAACATCAACTCCATCTACTAATCAAGATGTAACAACACAGCCAACCAACCCGCTTACACAGGGGTGGGTTCTAATTTTTTTTACTACCGGTTCTGTGGCGTGGCTTATTTTGTGGGTGTGGCTTGGAGGTCATGTGACTAGGTGGGCATGGCTAGCTGGTCAGAGTCATTTCTGGAAGGTCCTCACACTTACGACCAGTCCTCGCACTTACGACCTGACTCATTTGTTTGCTTTTAAAACTGATCAGCTGTAGGGCGGCCCTTTGAAGCCCCGCGGCAAGAGTTTAAACAGTTTTTTTCCCTCTAGTCATCAGCTGGGACTCAGGAGGCAGCAATAGATTGGGGGTGGGACCAAATAAAAGGTAAGAATAACGTGGCGGGGGGTGGGGGGGTGGGGGGTGGGAGGGTGGGGGGGAGAACCGGTTCGGTGATGTCATATCGTCACCGCTACTGGCTCGGCCGAACCGGACCGAACCGGGAGGAACCCACCACTGCGCTTACAACAACAAAGCCAGCACTCCCCACCTCCCCACCAGTATTTATAGGGAGACGGCATCTCCGATCACGCTTCGCTCGCACAAGCACGAAGCCGAAGACACCAGCCTGAAGATGACAAGTGAGACCTCGTCGAAACGTTGCCAAGATACTCTCAATCTTACATGGGAAAAGACTCATATATATACATATATATTTCTCCATTTTCTTATTTATCTGCCAGAATCCCTTAGAATCTTCCTTCTCAGGCTTATTAATTTGATTATGTTTCTAATGGTCACCTTTTGGGGAACCCAAGATGGAAATTTAACTAATATTCCCGTTTTTGGTCTCAGCTGAATAGGCAAAATAGCATCGTGCCAAGCGGTAAGGTTTATACTTGGTCTCTAGCAGATGTGCGCTAAGCTCCCTTTTTTAATTAAAACACATCGTACTTAGAAATAAGCTTTTGTGCCCCTGAAAGATAGGCCTTCATTAGAGGCCCGTTATTTGAAACACACCATTCGTCACCGAGGGATAATTTCCTGTAAATATATTGTATACTTCCCCCCAAGCGATGCTAGGAATAACGTTTAAAATTCTCCGCTCCCGTCTCCTTATAATGTAATTGATAACAACGTGGTCAGTTCTTTTCATTCCTTCATTTTTTTTCCCCTCTTGCCTTTCCTTTTCTCTCTCGTTCTTTGTAGCTGCCTCTTGGCTTACAGGTTGTCCACGACTTACAACTGCAAATCATCATCATCATTTAACGACACCATAATCCCTTGCGGGGTGGAGTCTGGGCAACTGAATGGAGCTAGCAGACCATTTTAATCAGTAGTGGGTGTTGTGGCTCCGTTGCCTGAGCCTGGGCTATCGACAGATGCAGACTTTGAGAGTGAGGGAGAGGAGTTGGCAAGGCCTCCCTCTCCAGGACCCTCCTCTCTGGCAATGCCTCCGGAGGACACCGAAGGCCAAAAGATAGGCCCAGAGCCAAGCACGTCCCCGCAGCCACAGGTGGACAGCGACGAAGAAGATAAATGCTGGCTGGACCCTCGACAGAGGCGCAGGGAGAAGCGTGCGCAGCAGAGGGGAAGGCGTGCCAGAGATTAGCTGAGTCACTGGACCACACCCCACAGGGTATAAATGTGGGTGTGGTGGCCGGTTCAGTTTGTGACGAGCAAAAACTGGAAATAATCCATGATCTCTGCTTTACTGGACTTCTGCCTGCCTTGTCGGACTGCATTTGGACTAATCCTTGTATTGCGGAAACTTTGCCTGCTTTATCGGAATGCTTGCAGTCTAATCTTTGTTTTGTGTGAGTAAAGTCTGAATTGGCAGCTAGCCACTGGTTTGCTGGCAACTTTATCTTCAAAGAGTTTTGTCGTGAGGCTTATTAACTCCGGCCCGTCTGTGGGGGTGCGTGCATGGTATGGGGACAGAACAGTGGGTTTCAAAAATTTTTACTACCGGTTCCGTGGGTGTGGCTTGGTGGGCATGGCATGGCTTGGTGGGCATGGCAGGGGAAGGATACTGTAAAATCTCCATTCCCTCCCCAATCCAGGGGAAGGTTATTACAAAATCCCCATTTCCTCCCAATCAGCTGGGACTTGGGAGGCAGAGAATAGATGGGGGTGGGGCCAGTCAGAATTTTTACTACCGGTTCTCCGAACTACTCAAAATTTCACTACCGGTTCTCCAGAACTGGTCAGAACCTGCTGAAACCCACCTCTGATTTTAATGGCCGGATGCCCTTCCTGTCACCAATGCGGAGTTTTGTTCGGCAGATATATTCTCAATGTGCCCAGAGAGAGAGAAATACCTGCCTCTATCTAGGATCGAACTCACAGCCTCCTGATTGTGAGGCGAGAGCTCCACCTCTAGGCTACCGCACCCCTCTGACTTACAACCGGATAATGGAGCCCAAAATTCCTGTTGTTAAATGAAACAGTTGTTAAGTGAGTGTTGCCCCATTTTACGACTTTTCTTGACACCGTTGTTAAGTGCATCACTGCCGTTGGTACGTTAGTCACATGGTTGTTAAGCAAATCCGGCTTCCCCATTGACGTCGCTTGTCGGAAGGTCGCAAAAGGGGGCACGGGACACGGCGACCATCATAAATACGAGTCAGTTTGCCAAGCGTCTGGATTTTGATCATGGGGATGCTGCAATGGTCGTAAGTGTGAAAAATGGTCCTAAATCACTTTTTTTCCAGTGCCGTCATAACTGTGAATAATCACTAAATGAATGGTTGTCAGTCAAGGACTACCTGTATAGGCAGTTCTCAACTTACAACCAGTTGTTTAATGGCAAAAAAAAAGAAAAAAAGAAAACCCATTTGGGAGAGTGGATTCGGACTTACAACCGGGAGATTTGCTTAATGACTGCCATAAAAAAAGGGTCCAGAAAGTTGGGGTGTGGTCATATAGTGCCTTGACTTATGATCGCAATGATTTATGACTGCAATTCCGGTCATAATTGCAGTCGCAAGTCAAGGACTGTCTATAATGAAGAGCAGCCCTTTTGAAAGAGAGTTAAGAAGCTGAGTTGATTACAATAACAGTTTGTTAACAGAAGGTTTTGGAATTTTAATCTTTTTTTTAATTTATTAGTAATGTTCTTCCTGTTAACTATTTTGTTATTAATATAGTATGTCCATGGCAGGTTTGTCAACAGATTTAATAGTTCAGTAATTTAAAATTCTTTGTTTGGCCTGTTTTGTAAGAGGTGGGAAAGGAATTTTGTTGTAATATATTAAAGAGCATTCAGAATAGAATAGAATAGAATAGAATAGAATAGAATAGAATAGAATAATAAATATAGAATGGAATGGAATGGAATGGAATGGAATGGAATAGAATAGAATAGAATAGAATAGAATAGAATAGAATAATAAATATAGAATGGAATGGAATGGAATGGAATGGAATGAAACGGAATAGAATAGAATAGAATAGAATAGAATAGAATAGAATAGAATAGAATAGAATAGAATAGAATAGAATAATAAATATAGAATGGAATGGAATGGAATGGAATGGAATAGAATAGAATAGAATAGAATAGAATAGAATAGAATAGAATAGAATAGAATAGAATAATAAATATAGAATGGAATGGAATGGAATGGAATGGAATGGAATAGAATAGAATAGAATAGAATAGAATAGAATAGAATAGAATAATAAATATAGAATGGAATGGAATGGAATGGAATGGAATGGAATGGAATGGAATAGAATAGAATAGAATAGAATAGAATAGAATAGAATAGAATAGAATAATAAATATAGAATGGAATGGAATAGAATAGAATAGAATAGAATAGAATAGAATAGAATAGAATAGAATAGAATAGAATAGAATAATAAAAATAGAATAGAATAGAATAGAATAGAATAGAATAGAATAGAATAGAATAACAGAGTTGGAAGGGACCTTGGAGGTCTTCTAGTCCAACCCCCTGCTTAGGCAGGAAACCCTACACCACGTCAGACAAATTTTCAGACAAAAGCACTGATGATGTTTCCCAGTTAGGTCACAAAACGTCTGTGAGAAAACCACCAAGTTCAGAAAGCACCAAAGACCTCGCCGTCCAATCCTGAGTTCCAAACCTTGCTCACCTCTGGACCTTGCTGTGATGCTTCCCGATAAAAGAGGCTATCTTAGATCTCCACAAAGACAGCTTTGAAAGTGGGGAAATCCAATTTTTTTTTTACTGTCAGTTCAGTGGGTGTGGCTTGATGGGCGTGGCTTGGCGGGAGTGGCAGGGGAAGGATACTGCAAAATCTCCATTCCCACCCCACTCCAGGGGAAGGATACTGCAACATAAATATACAAAAGGATGAAGGCTATTGCTTAACGCATTGTAAGGCGCCCTGAGTCTCCGGAGTAGGGCGGCATATAAATCAAATTAAAAAAAAACAAAAACATCCCCATTCCTACCCCACTCCAGGGGAAGAATACTGCAAAATCTTCATTCCCACCCCACTCCAGGGGAAGGATCCTGCAAAATCCCCATTCCCTCCCCACTCCAGGGGAAGGATACTGCAAAATCCCCATTCTCTCCCCACTCCAGGGGAAGGATACTGCAAAATCCCCATTCTCTCCCCACTCCAGGGGAAGGATACTGCAAAATCCCCATTCCCTCCCCACTCCAGGGGAAGGATACTGCAAAATCTCCATTCCCACCCCACTCTGAGGCCAGCCAGAGGTGGTATTTGCCGGTTCTCTGAACTACTCAAAGTTTCCACTACCGGTTCTCCAGAACCTGTCATAAACTGCTGGATTTCACCCCTGGGCTTGCAACATTAACTAGCAGGAGAGGAGGTCCATAATATTTTTATTTTATTTTGTTTTTGTTCTCTGATGCAGAATGGAGAGAGGGGAAAAAAAAATTTGCTGGTGGATGGAAAGAGATGTTCCTACAACCCGCCGTGCCTCTTTGTATGGCTAATAATAGTAGAAGCCACTCAAGAGGCCTCTTAACAGAGGGAGCCATGCAATTTTTCTTTTTGATCGAGAGGTTATTAATGGCTTTTCCTCCCCCACTTCACCTGTTGCTCTCCTTCGTTTTCTTTTGAATCGAGAAACCACTACAAAACAACAACTCTTCATTTGGCAGAAGTTGGAGAAAAGGAAAAAAAAAAACAACCAACAACCCATAAGGACAAAGATGGAAGCCGAGGGGAAGAAAAAAAAAAAAAACGACGAGAAAAGCCCTGCGGAAACTGTCATGCCAACAGCTTGTTCCGAGTCCTCTGATGAAAAGAAGGAATATTCCAACATTCCGTGCATTAATAAACACAGCTCTGCCAAATATCGATAATTTATTCAAATGATAGGTCTGGTTTCGAGAGAGCAGATGGTCCTCAGGCGGGACCTGTCACCAAATGATTTCCAGAGGAGCACAATTATTCTTGGTGGAGTCATTAAAGGGAAGCAAGTTCTCTTTTGACATTCCCGGAAAATATTTTTTTAATCAGAATAGAGCTGGAAGGAACCTTGGAGGTCTTCTAGTCCAACCCCCTACTCAAGCAGGAGACTGAGATAGGTCGCTGCCCAGTCTCTTTTTGAAAACCTCCAGTGATGGAGCACCCATAACTTCTGGTGGCAAGCTGTTCCACTGGTTAATTGTCCTCACTGTCAGGAAGTTTCTCCTTAGTTCTAGGTTGCTTCTCTCCTTGATTAGTTTCCATCCATTGCTTCTTGTCCTGCCCTCTGGGGAGGACATTTAGTCCTTCCTTGGCTTTTGAGGACACTTTCCAATTGGGACAACTCTTCTGAAGTTCTCCTCTTGTTTCTGTTGCCCAATAACCAATCGTTATATTAAACTATTTCTCTTTTTACCGTAAAAGCTGGTCAAGAACCATAATAATGGCATGATTTGATTTGATTTGATTTGACTTGACTTGGCTTAGTTTGACATGGCTTGGCTTGGCTTGGCTTGATTTGGGTTGACGTGACTTGAGTTGGCTTGACATGCCTTGGCTTGGCTTGATTTGACTTGGGTTGACTTCAGCGGTGGGTTTCACATTATGTTACTACCCCTTCACCATGCATGAACGCTTGCTGTGCGCGCGTGCTTGCTTTGTGCACATGTTCGTGTGCACACCTGCCTTCCATGCATGCGCCCGCCCTCAAAAATGTGCTTAAATAGGATGGCATGGAGCCGGGGCACGATTTCCGCTACCGGTTCGGGTGAACCTGTCCAGACTTGTGTTGACTTGACTTGGTTTGAATGATAGTCTAGCACTTTGTTGTTGTTGTTGGTCGCGAAGTTCTGTCTGACCCATTGCGACCCCATGGACAACGTTCCTCCAGGCCTTCCTGTCCTCTACCACCCCCTGGAGTCCATTTAAGTTCACACCGACTGCTTTGGTGACTCCATCCAGCCACCTCGTTCTCTGCCATCTCCTTCTTCTTTTGCCCTCCATCGTTCCCAGCATGAGGCTCTTCTCCAGGGAGTCCTTCCTTCTCATGAAGTGGCCAAAGTATTTGAGTTTCACCTTCAGGATCTGTCCTTCTAGAGAGCAGTCAGGGTTGATCTCCTCTAGGACTGACCGGTTGGATCGCCTTGCAGTCCAAGGGATTTGCAGGAATCTTCTCCAGCACCAGAGTTCAAAGGCCTCAATTCTTTGGCCCTCAGCCTTCCATATGGTCCAACTTTCACAGCCATCCATTGCAACTGGGAACACCATACCATGGCCACTAAGTTATCTCAAGAACTTCTAAAAGCTTTTGAAAGTCCGAGTGTCCTGTCTCCACTGTGCCACCTCCATCCATGAGTCTTTCAATGCTCTCACAAGTGAGTTGGAAGGGACCTCAGAGGACTTCTAGTCCTACCCTCTGCTCAAGCTGGAGACCCTATATACCATTTCAGACAAATTTCTTCTGAAAAACCCAACTTAAGAATCTAAAATGTAGGTGACCCATACATTGCAACTGGGAACACCATCTAGCATTAGTCTAGCACTATCTAGGTTAACAGGTTTGATTTATAAAGATGATGTCAGAGAAGCCAAGCCAAGAGAAACCAATGAAGGTGGACAAGAAGCGGGAATAATCTAAGGAGTTGAATCCTGTCCCGTGTATTGCTGAAACACTTTAGAAACTCTTTTCAAACATGTTGTTTTGTTTTTCACTCCTTCCTGCTGCCAGTATTCTTAAAAGTTGTTAGGCTTAGCATCAATAATTAAACATAAATATGAATTTCTAAGCACAGAAACAGCTTGGAAATTTACTGGAAATAGTGCATTCTGCTCTCCTTTCTTTGTTTCAGATCATAGAAAGAGATTTTCGGGAGAGTATACCTTGGACACCATAGGAAGAGAGCTATGTTAGATCTGGAGACTAAAACATAGGAAGAACGGTTGCAGAAGTTGGGTTTGGCTAGTCTAGAGAAAATAGCAATAGCACTTGGACTTATATACCGCTTCATAGTGCTTTTACAGCCCCCTCTAAGCGGTTTACAGAGTCAGCCTCTTGCCCTCAACAATCTGGGTCCTCATTTTACTGACCTCAGAAGGATGGAAGGCTGAGTCAACCTTGAGCCTGGTGAGATTCAAATTGCCAAATTGCTGGCAGTCGGTGATCAGCAGAAGTAGCCTGCAGTACTGCACTCTAACCACTGCGCCATCGTGGCTCATACAAAAGAAAGACTAGGGGGCATAGGATAGCAGTATTCTATTCCCCACTATCCTGTCAGAGCAGAAGAAGCTTCTTGGATGAGAAGCGAAACGTCTTCAAAGAAAAAAACCCAGAAAGTCCAGTTGCCTCTTCAAAAAGCACCTTTGGGACAACTCTGACCTGGATGACTGAGAATCTCTACAGACTTTGAGCTATACAATTTGGGATGAAGTCCTTTGGAACGGTGTGGGAGTAGGAATAGATTTCCAGAAGAAAAATTGCCAATTACAGGAACCATTTGCACCACTCAGGTGACCCTGAGGACACAGAGAAACCTCCAAGTGTCCTCAACGACCCTCTAAAAGGATGCAAATGACCAGCTGTCTGCAAGGAGTATAAATCCTTCCATTCCCCACCATCCAGTCAAAGCTGAAGAAGCTCCTTGGATGAGAAGCGAAACGTCTTCAAAGAAAAACCAGAAAGTCCAGTTGCCTCCTGAAAAAGCACCTTTGGGACAACCATGACCTGGATGACCGAGAATCTCTACGGACTTTGAATGGTGTGGTCGTAGGAATGGATTTCCAGAGAAAAGTTGCAGACTACAAGAACCATTTGCACCACTCAGGTGACCCTGAGGACACAGAAAAAACCTCCAAGTATCCTCAACGACCCTCTAAAAGGACGCAAATGACCAGCTGTCTGCAAGGAATATAAATCCTTCCATTCCCCACCATCCAGTCAGAGCTGAAGAAGCTCCTTGGATGAGAAGCGAAACGTCTTCAAAAGAAAATCCAGTTGCCTCCTGAAAAAGCACCTTTGGGACAGTCTTCCAGGATTTGAGAGGCTGCCCCAAAGAAGAGGGAGTCAAGCTATTTTCTCCAAAGCACCTGAGGGCAGGACAAGAAGCAACAGATGGAAACTCATCAAGGAGAGAAGCAACCTAGAACGAAGGAGACATTTCTTAATAGTGAGAACAATTAACCAGTGGAACAGCTTGCCTCATGGAGTTGTGGGCGATCCATCACTGAAGGTCTTTCAGAAGACATTGGACAGCCACTTGTCTGAAATGGTATAGGCCAGTGATGGCTAACCATAATGCAATGTGCGCACGCGCCCTGCACATCCCACGCATTCACGCACGACCTTGCGTATATACACATGATCCCACACATGTGTGCATGATCCCTGCGTGTGCCCTTCAACCCCACACATGCGACACATCTCCCACATGCACCCTGTCCCCCATGCATGCGTGGCAGTGACCCAAAAAGCAGCTGGCTGGTGGGAGGTGCAAGCACATGCACAGCGGAGCTGAGCTGAGCTGGGCGATGGCTCGCGTGCACGCAGAGAGGACTCTATGTGCCACCTGTGGAACGTGTGCCATAGGTTCTCCATCACGCGTCTAGGGTCTCCTGCTTGAGGAGGAGGTTATTCATGTTCATATTCATAAGTTTATTTGTCAAGCATATAGAAGATAACAGGTAAAAGTATAAACATAATTTGAACACATGAAAAGAGTCAGTAAAAAGGAATATTAGGACAGGGATGGTAGGCACGCTGGTGCACTTATGCACGCCCCTTACAGACCTCTTAGGAATGGGGTGAGGTCAACAGTTGTTCTTCCCCAGCTCCGGATTAACGAGGATATTGAAACACCCCAACGGTCCTTATCAAATTTATTAAGTAGTAAGAATAAACCAAAGTCTGGCAAAGATTGGCAACCAGCCCAGAAAACAAGATACAATAAGACTTTTCCAAAAATGCTCTGATGATAATTACAAGTTGTTTCCAGCAAGAAACTTACTAACCGCGTGTGACTTAAATAGGCTAAGGGAGTGGCCAATTATCCTCAAGCCTTACTCTCGAGGAGACCTCCTCCTCCTGAGTAGCCACTCCTGCCTTTTGGCAGCCCTGTGTGCTCGAGCATTGAGGAGAGGCTCCTCCACTTCGCTCTCTCCACTTGAAGGACCCTCTGGAGGATCTGAAGGCCCTGGCTGAGTCTCTGCCTCTGGCACCACATCCTCTTCAGCCTCCTCGCTGTCCGACGCGAGCGCTGGCTGCGCCGGCTGCTGGTGCAACACCACACCAGCCTCCTCGTTGTCGGGATCAGCCACGATCCGCGCAGGCTGCTGGCGGGCCACAACAACAGTAGACAGTTTAAGGTTAAAGTTTTGGGGGTTTGGGGAAGAAACTACAGAGTCAGGGAGAGCATTCCCGGCATTGTCCACTCTGTTACTGAAGTCGTATTTTTTGCAATCAAGTTTGGAACGGTTTACCTTGAGTTTGTATTATTATGTGCTCGTGTATTGTTGTGGTTAAAGCTGAAGTAGTCATTGACAGGAAGGATTAGAAAGACCTGCAAGGTCCCTCCCAGCTGTATTCTGATTGAAGGACTCCCTTGCTTATCAACGGAAAATGTCGGCCTGAATTGCAGTCGTAACTCGAGACCTAGCTACATTTCTTCAAGTTGGAGAGATTCTTTGTGATTTTGTGCCTCGCCTTCCACCACTTGTCGGCTTCCCTTCCAGCTTTCCCCTCCCTCCGTGATGAATGAAAGTCTGTGTCACTCCGAGCAAATGAATATTTCTTTGCAATAATGACCAGATGGTAACAAACTCCAGATCTAAATTAAAAGATGCCCGATAAATGCCAGGAAAACACCGAAAGACAAAAACCTCAAGCCTGGACTGAAAGTCTCTATAAATCTTGTCTCCCGTGAAAGCCTCACACGCTCCTAATGGGAATTAAATGATGAAGAAACAGGGCGAGGAGAATACAAGGCACGCTTCTCCTCCGACATACGCACGACGTGTCTTCGGTGCGGCTTTAGTTTTTATTTTTTTCATTTGAAAAATGTTTATGCTGGTTTATTCCCTGGGCATGCAAAGAGCCGCAAATACAGCCCTGGACTTATGCCCCCACCCCCCAATTGAGCCCAAGTTTTCTGTTGCTAAGTGAGACATTTTTCAAGCGAGTTTTGCTCCGTTTTGTCACCTTTTCTTGCCACCGTTGTTAAGTGAATCACCGTAGCTTTTTAAGTTAGTCACCCGGTCGTTAAGTGAATGGTCATTAAGTGATCTGGCTTCCCCATGGAATTTGCTCATTGGAAGGCCACAAAAGGAGATCACACAACTACCTCCCTCCCTCCCTCCCTTCTCCCTTTCTTCCCACCCTTCCTCCTATCTCTCCTTCTTTCTTTCCTTCTTCCCTTCCCTATTTCTCCCTCCCTCCCTATCTTCCTTCCTTCTTTCCCACTTCTTTCCCTCCCTATCTCTCTTATCTTTCCTTCTTTCCTTTCCCTTCCCTCCCTTCTATCTCTCCTTTCTTTTCTTCCTTCTTCCTTCTTCCTTTCCCTATTTCTCCCTCCCTCCCTCCCTCCCTCCCTTTCTTCCTTCCTTCTGTCCCACTTCTTTCCCTCCCTCCTATCTCTCCTTTCTTTCCTTCTTTCCTTCCCTTTTTCTCCCTCCCTCCCTTCCCACTCCCTTTCTTCCTTCCCTCCCTCCTATCTCTCCTTTCTTTCTTCCCTCCCTTCTTCCCTTCCCTATTTCTCCCTCCCTCCCTCCCTTCTTTCCCACTTCTTTCCCTCCCTCCTATCTCTCCTTTCTTTCCCTCTTTCCTTCCCTTTTTCTCCCTCCCTCCCTTCCCACTCCCTTCCCTACTTCCCTCCCTCCTATCTCTCCTTTCTTTCCTTCCTTCTTCCCTTCCCTATTTCTCCCTCCCTCCCTTTCTTCCTTCCTTCTTTCCCATTTCCTTCCCTCCCTATCTCTCCTTCTTTCTTTCTCTTCTTCTTTCTTTCCCTTTTTCTCCCTCCCTCCCTTCCTTCCCACTCCCTTCCCTCCTTCCCTCTCTCCTATCTCTCCTTCTTTCTTTCCTTCTTTCCTTCCCTTTTTCTCCCTCCCTCTCTTTCTTCCTTCCTTCCCTTCCTATCTCTCTTTCCTTCCTTCCTTCCTTCCTTCCTTCCTTCCTTCCTTCCTTCCTTCCTTCCTTCCTTCCTTCCTTCCTTCTTTCCCCTTCTTAGGGTTTTTTTTTTTTTTTTGATTTGAAATCAAAAGGAGTCTTTTTTGACCCACACATTTCATTACAAAGCTTACACTTTTGTGATTTTTTCCCCTGGCTGTTAGAACCCTGTTGGGTGTGACAATTATTTATTTATCAAAATAGCTAGTTAATGATGTTCATTCTCAAAACACTCAGGGCAATGGGCAATCAATTACTTTTAAAGAAAGTGGTAGGAAAACATCGCCTTCAATGCGGTGTTTCGGCTGAGTTCGGAGAAGAGGGGAAGTCAATATGTTGTTGAAACTGGGGAAACTGGCTTAAGAACATTATTTATTCATCCATCCATCCATCCATCCATCCATCCATCCATCCATTTATCCACCCACAAATTCAAAAGGCTTTGGCAGTACACAATGCACTTCACCCTAAAACGTCCATGGTAAATAACATTGTAAGTTGATTAATGTTTTCCTCCCTCCCTCCCTCCCTTCCCTTCTTTCCTTCCTTCTCTCTCACTCTCACTTTCATTCTCTCAAGCTCTATCACCTTCCTTCATTCCTCTCTCTTTTCTTTTGTTCTTTTCAACAGTATTTATCCATCCATTTATCCACCCACAAATTCAAAAAGCTTTGGCAGTACACAATGCACTTCAACCTAAAATGTACATGGTAAAAAACATTGTATGTTGATTAATGTTTTCCTTCCTTCCTTCCTTCCTTCCTTCCTTCCTTCCTTCCTTCTTTCCTTCCTTCCTTCCTTCCTTCCTTCCTCCCTCCCTCCCTCCCTCCCTCCCTCTTTCTCTCTTTCTTTCTCTCTCTGTTTCTCTCTCTTTCCTTCCTTCCTTCTATCTTTTCTTTCTCTCTCTCTCACTTTCTCTTCCTCTCTCTCCCCATTCCTCCCTCCCTCCCTCCCTCCCTCCCTTCCTTCTCATGCTGTGTGAGTCCAACTCTGCTCAGTTCATTTAAGACTTGATGTTTTGTGTAAATCCAGGAAATAAGGGGATTTCAGCAGCCAAGGAGGAAAATCTGTGGCACTCAAAGAGGCATTTTGTGCTTTTCTTAAGTGCTGAACTAACTACCCCTGCAGCACTGATCATCATCCCAGCAACCTTGTTAGAATGACTCTCTTTTCTTATCCCCGTGGTGCAGATCTGGGAGGGAGGATTCTTGTTTTGTTGTTCTAGTGACTGCCAGGAAAAGGGTTTCAAATTATTTGCCATTCATAGCTCTGAATGTGGAACAAGCTCAACTGGAGTTGACAAAAAAATAAAAATAAAAAATAAACCATGAGATGCCACACACCTCATGACAACCTCCCAGATATGACATCAACCCCCCCACCCCGTCCCCACAGACACCCATGGTTTCATAATTGGTCTATGTGTGTGTCTTTCTATTTGTACATGTGTTTGTGTATATTCAGTGCCCTGGGCAAAACTCCAAATGGGCCAATTCAGTAACAAGAGTAAGTGTGTTGCTGAAAGAGCTATGAGGAACCTTGTTATATCTACTTAATCCACTATGCTGGAATGATGGAATGATGGATAGATGGATGGATGGACGGACGGACAGACAGATGGATGGACGGATAGATGGATGGATGGATGGATAGATGGATGGATGGATGGACGGACAGACAGAAGGAAGGAAGGAAGGAAGGAAGGAAGGAAGGAAGGAAGGATGGATGGATAGATGGATGGACGGATAGATGGATGGATGGATGGATAGATGGATGGATGGATGGACGGACAGACGGAAGGAAGGAAGGAAGGAAGGAAGGAAGGATGGATGGATAGATGGATGGACGGATAGATGGATGGATGGATGGATAGATGGATGGATGGATGGACGGACAGACGGAAGGAAGGAAGGAAGGAAGGAAGGAAGGAAGGAAGGAAGGATGGATGGGTTGGGTTCGGTTGGGTTCGGTTGGGTTGGGTGGATGGATAGATAGACAGACAGACAGACAGACAGACAGACAGACAGAGATAGATCATAGAAAAATATACAGATCAGTGGTGTTCTGTAGTGGGTTTCAACCGGTGAAACCCATCACAGGCAGGCGGGTGGACAGGAGGGCCCAACTGATGGTCGGAGCGAACCGGTTCGCTCTCACCTCACCATCTCTGCTACTGGCTCACCCGAACCGGGAAAAACCGGTAGCAACCCACCACTGATACAGATGGATGATCTGTATTGACAGACAAATGATACTGTAGATAGATAAACAACAGATAAGTAGACAGACAGACAGACAGACAGACAGACATAGATAGATAGATAGATAGATAGATAGATAGATAGATAGATAGATAGATAGATAGATAGATAGATAGATAGAGAAAGATCACAGATAAATATAGAGTAGACAGATAGAGAGAAAAATGGTTGATCGATACCGGTAGAGAGATGATAGATAAATGGTAGATAATAAATAGATGATAGATAGATGATAGATAGATAGATAGATAGATAGATAGATAGATAGATAGATAGATAGATAGATAGATAGATAGATGATGGACAGACAGACAGAGCGAGCAACAGACAGACTATATGCCATCAAGTCATTGCTGTTTCTTAGTGACTGATATTTCCCAGAAGGATCTGTCCCCAACCTGGTCCTTCAGATCTTTCAAGGGTGCCCTGTAGTCACTGTATCTTAGTCCCTCCACCTTCAATCAATCAGCCAATCAATCGTTCAATCAATCAGAATACAGCTGCAAGGGACCTTGGAGGTCTTCTAGTCTAACCTCCTGCTCAAGCAGGAGACCCTACACCATTACAAGACCTACCGTAAGTCTTTGCACAATATGTCCAAAGTAAGAGAGGGATAACATACACCCACAAATAATTAGCGGAGGCAATCAGAAGCAACCATAACTGATAGCCATCTACAAAATTTGCAATTAAGAGCCATGGTGGCACATTGGTTAGAATGCAGCATTGCACACTAACTCTGCTGACTGCCAGGAGTTCGACCCTGACCGGTTCAAGGTTGACTCAGCCTTCCATCCTTCCGAGGTCGGTAAAATGAGAACCCAGATTGTTGGAGGCAAGAGGCTGAATCTATAAACTGATTTTGAGAGGGCTGTAAACCACCGTGAAGCAGTATATAAATGCTATTGCTAGTGCTAGTGCTAATTATAGAAACTGGCCATTACAGGAGAAGAGACATCTGTGTAGGCGTGAGATATGCACATTTACACACATAGCTACCTATACAATTACATATATGTCTCTCTAGCCAGGGGTGGGCTGCTGGGGGTTCGCAGGGCTTCTGGATAACCTCTACCTAAGATTCTGTGCAGTTCGGAGAACCCCAAAATCCTACTCCTGGCTGGCCCCACCCACCCTGCCCCTCCCCTCCCAGGAGTCCCCAAGCAGCCTGTTTTGGGTGCAGGTAAGTGCAGAGTGCAGGAGGAGGCTCAGGGTGGGTGAAAAACGGGCCTACTGGAAGTTTGGGAAGGCTGGAAACGGGCCCGTTTCTGGCCTCCAGAGAGCCTCCGGAGGCTGTTTTCACCCTCCCGGAGGCTCGAGGAAAACTTCCAGAGTCCAGGGAAGGCAAAAATGCCCCCCCCACCCATAGTGCAGGAGTCTGACTAGGCCACGCCCACCATGGCCACGCCCACCCAGTAACCAGGCAGAGAACCCCTTGCTAAATTTTTTGAAGCCCATCCCTCTCTCCAGCATGCCATTTATGTAGGGATGGAAGGAGAAATATTTAGCAGAACGTGCCTTAATGGAACCAGTTCTTGATTAGAGAGGTTTTGGAAAGCAAACACATTTGAGCCTTTTTCCAGGTTTGCGCAAGCATAAAGGAGAGGGTTTTTTTCAAAGCCTTTATGTTTTTCTAGTGTCGCATTCTTTGCAATTTTCCAGCCAATCTCATGGCTGTTCTCCCTCTGGGCTATCTCTTTGTTAAAAGCCAAGAAAAGTATCCATGTCTGAGAACTCAATCAAGCAATGTCCTCTCTGGTTCTGTCTCTCTCCCTCCTCCTACCTCCCCCAACAACCCTCCCCTCAAATGGATGACATTGTTGTGGTCCGCCAGCAGCCTGCAGAGCTGGCAGCGGAGTCGGACAGCGATGAGACTGAGGAAGAACATGGGCCAGTCCTGGAGGCTGGGGAAGGCCCAGATGAGGGCTCTGTGTCGGAGGCAGAGATGGGGCCAGGGCCATCGGGGAGTGATGCGCGGACTCCGGAGCCTCCAGAGGCTGACAGCAGAGAGGCAGAGGAACAGGAGGAGCCTGTTCCTACTGCATGTATGAGAAGAGCTGCCAGAACGCAGGAGCAGCTAAAGCAGAGAGGACAACTCAGGAGTAAGGCCAAGAGATGATTGGCCCCTCCCTTAAGGCTTAAAAGACCAGCAACGGCTCTTGGGCTCTTTGCCGGAAAACAACCGTTGAGAAATTTGCTTCGTGTTCAAATGTATTTCTTTCTTGTCAGCGTCTTCTGTTCCTGAACTGTTGCCAAGAAAAGCCTTTGGCAGTTTGCCTAATTATCCCAAGGTCAGAGATAAACTGAAGAATGGTGTTTTGAGGACTTTGCTTTCATTTAATTTGGAATATGCTGAGAATGAGTTAATTCTCAGCTCTTTTAATAAAATCTGTTTGTTTTTTGGAACTGTTTTGCATTTAATATTAACTACACGGGCCTGGGTCACAACAGGCATCTGGATTTTGCCCTGCCACCATCACAAAAAATACCTCCCCGAAGCCTCCGCCCTTCAATTTATGGGCAGCGTCGGGCAGGGGTTACCCTTGACCGAAAGCTATTGCGGCTTGTTTTACAAATAGAACAATGCTGGCGGGAGAAGTTCGGGGAAATTTAAGAAGACTTTCCAAACAAAAGAAACTGGAGGAACCACACAGATGGTAGGAAGGAAGGCCAGAGGACTAAATAAGCCACGATGTGACGGGGCGAGAAAAGTGTCCACGGCCTAGAGTTCACACATATTGTGTCCAGTACCATTAGCTGGCCCGGTGGGAATGGATGCTTGGCAGTTAAAAGCATTTGGGAAAAGTGTGAGTGTGTGTTTTTGTGTGTTGTGTATGTGTGTGTGTGTGAGGAGCAGTGCATTTGAAGATGTTGTGAAAGGAAGGGGAGGAAACGTCAGGAAGATTCCATCTTTCTTAACACCTCACCGAAGATCTGTCTTGGATGTGACACCAGCGTTACTTCTGATTTTCAAAAATCTTCTTCCTTGCTGTGATTTCCATCTCGTGTCTCCTTCCCACCCACTCCATTGGCCCAATTTATTAAAAATAATAACAATATCCCCCTTATACAGGTAGTCCTTACGACCACACGAGCCCAGAATTTATGCTGTTAAGTGGCTTTTGCCCCATTTTACGACTTTTCCTGCAACCGTTGCTAAGTGAATCGCTGCAGTTGTTAAATTAGAAACATGGCTGTTAAGTGAACCCGGCTTCCCCATTGACTTGGCTTGTCAGAAAGTCGCAAAAGGCGATCACATGACCCTGAGATACGGCAACCGTCATAAATGCGAGTCTGAAGGCCAGGCAAGGAATAATAACGGATGGAAATTGAGCAAGGAGAGATTCAACCTGGAAAGGAGGAGTAATTTCCTGACAATGAGAACAATCAACCTATGGAACACAAGCTGCCTTCAGAAGCTGTGGGAGCTTCATCACTGGAGGCTTTCAAGAAGAGACTGGACTGCCATCTGTCAAAAATGGTGTAGGGTCGGAGGGTTGGACTAGATGACCTCCAAGGTCCCTTCCAGCTCTGTTAATCTGTATCAGGCTGCCAAGCATCCACAGGTAAATCCTGTGACCATAGGGATGCTGCAATGGTCATAAGTGTGAAAAGTGGTCGTAAGTTACTTTTTTCCAGTGCCATTGTAACTTCGAATGGTCACTAAATGAACTGTTGTAAATCAAGGACTACCTGTAATGAGAAGGTGGTAGACTTCAGGACTTGGTTCAGGGTAATGAGGAGGACAAAGAAGAAGAGTTGATGAGGATGAAGGTAATAATAATGATGATAAGCAATCCCATCTGAAGCACTACTGGAACAACATCGGCATTGACAAAATCCCCATCAGTCAATTGCAAAAGGCAACTTGACTTGGGATAGCTTACATCCTACGATGATACAGAATACAGATATATGTACAGATATAGAAACAACCTAGAAACTAAGGAGAAATTTCCCAACAGTGAGAACAATTAAGCAGTGGAACTTGTCCACTTCAAGGATAAAACACCCAGACACAAACTGAGTAACGTGGTCTATGCAGTACAGTGCAGTGAGTCATGTGCAGATCTGTACGTTGGGGAAACAAAACAGCCACTTCACAAACGCATGCCGCAACAGAGGAGAACAAACCCATCAGGACTTAGATTCAGCAGCTCATCTGCATTTAAAAGATAAAGGTCACACTTTTGAAGACAGCAAAGTCCACATTTTGGACAGAGGGGATGGCTGGCTTGAAAGAGGGGTCAAAGAGGCCATCTGTATCCAAATTGAACAGCCCTCCCTCAACACAGTCCTTCCAGCAGTTCCAAGAAGGCCCCACACTCATTTGCACCACTCAGGTGACCCTGAGGACACAGAAAAACCTCCAGGTGGCCTCAACGACTCTCTAAAAGGATGCAAATGACCAGCTGTTTGCAAGGAATATAAATCCTTCCATTCCCCACCATCCAATCAGAACTTCAAAGAAAAAGCCAGAAACTCCAATTGCCTCTTGAAAAAAAGCACCTATGGGACAACCATGATGTGGAGGACTGAGAATCTCCATGGACAACCTGTTCTGCCCCAGCTACGGATCCCAAATAACACAGCACACACAGTTTGTACAAAACTTAATTTACTAAAATAACTTGCCTTGGTAGTTGTCTTGGTAGAGCCTTGGTAGTACAGTGGTCTAAGGCACCCTGTTATTAAGCTGGTTATTAAGACCAGCTGCCTGCAATTACTGCAGGTTTGAATCTCGCCAAGGCTCAAGGTTGACTCAGCCTTCCATCCTTTCTAAGGTAGGTAAATTGAGGACCCAGTTGTGGGGGCAATAAGCTGACTTTGTATAAATATACAAAAGAATGAAGGCTATTGCTTAGCACATTGTAAGCTGCCCTGAGTCTCCGGAGAAGGACGGCATATAAATCTAAATAATAAAATAATAAAATAATAAATAATAAACTCAGTCTTTTTCAAAACAAAGGCTGTTAATAAACTTTCTTAACAGCCTACAAGAAACCAAAGATAAAGTAATCACAATCTTAGTATGGTTGGCAGAAAGCCCAGAAGCAATTTGCAGAGAATCCAGACGCGAAGGAGAGTGAACTAAAGTTGTTCCCTACAATTTGCTTCAGTCGGTGTTCCTCCTTAAATAGGCTAAGGGAGTGGCCAATTAGCCCCAAGCCTTACTCTCGAGGAGACCTCCTCCTGAGGAGCCACTCCTGCCTTTTGGCAGCTCTGCGCGCTCGTGCATCGAGAAGAGGCTCCTCCTCTTCTTCCTCTTCACTTATGGGAGCTTCTGGAAGTTCTGAAGGCCCTGGCTGAATCTCCACCTCTGGCACCACATCTTCTCCAGTCTCCTCATTGTCTGACTCGAGTGCCAGCTGCACAGGCTGCTAGCGCAACACCACACCAGCCTCCTCATTGTCAGAATCAGCTACAATCCACACAGGCCGCTGACAGGCCACAACACAACAGTGGAACAACTTGTCTCCAGAAGTTGTGGGTGCTCCATCACCAAAGGTTTTCAAAAAGAGACTGGTCCAAGCCATTTGTCTGAAATAGTACAGGGTCTCCTACCTGAGCAGGGGGTTGGACTAGAAGACCTCTGAGGTCCCTTCCAACTCTGTTCTTCTAAACCAGTGGTGGCGAACATTTTACTCACTGAGTGCCAAACAGTTTTGTTTGGCACATGTTTTGCGCACTTTGCAGGCGTGCATGCCATCCCCGCTAACATGTGGATCCTCCCCATGCGCTGTGCGCACAACTGCACCATCTGCACATCTGCACAGCTTTTGTGCGCACCCCCACCGTGAGCTACACATGCAACACCATCTGCACAGCTTTCACACGCGCGCCCCCACCTTGCGCTGCACACGCAATTGTACCAGCAGCGCAGGCGTGCAGGTTTTGTGCAGCTTCCTCTATGCGCTGCATGCGCAATTTCACCATCTGCGCATGTGCGTGGTTTTCAACATCTGTGTTCTGTCACAGAACAGTGTCTGTGCATGCACTCGCTGTGCACCAGTACTCACGCGCACATGTGCAAATGCGTGCGCATGCACAGGAGAGCTCCGAAAACCGGCTAGGTCCCCTGAATTGTGTGCATGGCACACCGGAGGCCCAAACACCAGCTGGGGCATGCACTCATGTGCAGCTGCAGGTGAGTTGGGTGACAGTCATGTGCCCGGAAAAATGGCTCTGTGTGCCACTTCCGGCACGTGTGCCATAGGTTCGGCATCACAGTTCTAAACTGTTCTGTGCCAAATATCATTCACTGGCATCCTTCAGTTTCAAAAGACTCTGGTATCGTGCTCTGGAAAGAGGTCCTAAAAGAGCATCTGGTGTGACTAAAAAGGCCAATTCGAGAGTGGCCATCCCTTCCACACTGAGGGCAGATACATTCAGTCCCCTGCCCAGCCCCCAGATTTCGCTGGTTCCGGGACTGCCTCTTTGCCTCAGCCTGCCGAACAAGTGTCTCTTCGAATTGGAGAAGGCCATGCTGCGTCTTTAGCCTCCAAGCTGAACGATCGGAGGCCAAGGTTTCCCAGTTGTTCATGTCCATTCCCAGGGCCTTTAGGTCCCTCTTGCAGATATCCTTATATCACAGCTGTGGTCTCCCTCTGAGGCGCTTTCCCTGCACTAATTCTCCATACAGGAGATCTTTCGGAATCCGACCATCAGCCATTCTCACGACACGCCCAAGTCAGCGTAGACGTTGCTGTTCCAATAGTGTATTCATGCTAGAAATTCCAGCACGTTCCAAGACTGCGCTATTTGGAACTTTGTCCTGCCAGGTGATGCCAAGAATTCGTCGGAGACAGAGAAGATGAAAGGTGCTCAACTTTCTCTCCTGCTGTGCGTAGAGGGTCCAAGACTCACTGCAGTCTTGGACCCTCTAAGATTCAAGACTCACTGCCAAATAATGTATATTGTTAAAGCTTTCGGCCATGGATCTCTTGCTCCACCTCACTCTCTCCTTCCTGTGTGCAGTGGCCAGCTCAGGGCTATGTAGTCATAGCTGGCTGATCTGCAACATAACCTGTCCAGTCATCCCCAAATTCAGAGGTAGGCGTCACATACATTAACAATCGGTTTTCCATGCACCAGAAATGTGAGCGGTCCTGCACATGCATGCAGGATCACAAAACATGGGAATTCACTCGTGTGCGCTGTCCACACATATATCCAGCATCACAAAACACGGGAATTTGCTTGTGTCCACTGTCTGCACATCAGGGGTGGGTTCTACTTACCTTTACTACCGGTTTGCAGCGGGGTCGCGCGCACGGACACACGCTCTTCTGCACATGCGCAGGAGCATTTTGATGACGTCAGGGTCGATAGGCGGAACCTCCTGCCGGTTTTACTACCGGTTCGATAGAACCGGTGCGAACCAGGGGCAACCCACCACTGCCGCAAATGCGTCTAGCTTCACAAAACATGGGGATTCACTCACACATGCCGTCCACACTTGTGTCCGGCGTCAAACAACACAGTAATATAGGACAGGATTGCGCCCAGGCCCACCCCCACCCGCAGGTCGCAACTACCGGTTCGCCCGAACTGGTCCGAACTGGCAGCGGCTCACCACTGCCCAAATTCGGCCCGAAGTGAAATTTGTGGCGTGAGAATAAACAACTTCTGCTTGGGGAAATCTCTCTCAAGATTTTGAGGAGCACGGCAAGGACGGTGGAATTAGGAAGGAGCAGGAGGTGCTGTGGATAGCCTTAGGTGGGCTGAACTCTGCCTAAAGCGAGAGAGGAGGATGTTCAGAGCAGAGGCGAAACATCTGTGGCGCTTTAAGACGGGCGCGAATCATTCTGAAGTCCCGTTTTCCCCTACAGGGATGGCTGGAGAGATGCTGTCAAACTCTGATCTCTAGAATGTATTCGTGGCCAAAGCTCAGATGACAATGTACGTATCAAGGAATGGATAGAAGAGAATACGTGCAGCTCAGGGTTGAAATGATGGGGCCTTGGCGCTCTCTGAGCGTGGCGGTTTTCTTAGAGACTTTTTGTGACCCAACTAGGTAACGTCATCAGTGATAGGAGGGAGTGGGGGTTTTCTTCTCCCTTCTCCCCTCTCCATCTCCTTTCCCTTCCCCTCTCATCCTTCCCCTCTTTCTTTATTCCTTCTCCCTCCCATCCTTCTCCTTTTTTTATTCCCTCTCCCTCTTATCCTTCTCCTTTTCCTTCTCCTTCTCCTTCTCCTTCTCCTCCTTCTCCTTCTCCTTCTCCTTCTCCTCCTTCTCCTTCTCCTTCTCCTCCTTTCCCACCCATCCTTCTCCCTCCCATCCTTCTCCTTCTCCATTCCATCTGCCTCCTATCCGTCTCCTCCTCCTTCTCCTTCTCCTTCTCCTTCTCCTTCTCCTTCTCCTTCTCCTTCTCCTTCTCCTTCTCCTTCTCCTTCTCCTCCTCCTCCTTTCCCTCTCTCTCCCATCCTTCTCCCTCCCATCCTTCTCCATTCCATCTGCCTCCTATCCTTCTCCTTCTTCTCCTTCTCCTCCTTTCCCGCCCATCCTTCTCCCTCCCATCCTTCTCCTTCTCCATTCCATCTGCCTCCTATCCTTCTCCTTCTTCTCCTTCTCCTCCTTTCCCGCCCATCCTTCTCCCTCCCATCCTTCTCCTTCTCCATTCCCTTTACCTCCTATCCTTCTCCTCCTCCTCCTCCTTTCCCTCTCTCTCCCATCCTTCTCCCTCCCATCCTTCTCCTTCTCCATTCCATCTGCCTCCTATCCTCCTCCTCCTCCTCCTCCTCCTCCTCCTCCTCCTCCTCCTCCTCCTCCTCCTCCTCCTCCTTTCCCTCTCTCCCCCATCCTTCTCCCTCCCGTCCTTCTCCTTCCCCTTTCCCTGCTCCTTATCTTCTTCCCCTCCTTCTCTTTCCTCCTCCTCTCCTTCCCCTTCTACCCCTCCTCCTTCCCCTTTCCCCTTTTCTTTCTCCTTCTCTTATCCAATGCACGCTGCTACTATGTCAGCGCATCAATATTGCCCACAAAGAGGCAACGGATGGCTTGAGTACACCTAGGTCTAGCCGGGGTGTAATTCGATCACCTCATAACAAAGTTTGATATCCATGGACGGGAGACGCTGTAAGCATATAAACCCAATTACTCTCTCCCAGATTAATGCACAACATCTGTTGGACACAATTTTCCGAATGGAGGCTGGCCATCTACAGGCTGGTTAGAGGCGGCTTTGCTGTTTCAATCTGGCAAAAGTATGATTTAGAGTAGAAGAAAGTAATCTGTGCAGCTCCTGTGGCCATCCTCGCTCAGCCCAATAATTGTCTCATTTTGGATTCTCTCTCTCTCTCTCTCTCAAACACAGAGAGAGAGAGAGGGAGGGAAGGAGAGAGAGAGGGAGGGAGGGAAAGAGAGAGGGGGAGGGAGGGAGAGAGAGAGGGGGAGGGAGGGAGAGAGAGAGGGAGGGAGGGAGGGAAGGAGAGAGAGAGGGAGGGAGGGAAGGAGAGAGAGAGGGAGGGAAGGAGAGAGAGAGGGAGGGAGGGAGGGAAGGAGAGAGAGGGGGGAGGGAAGGAGAGAGGGGGGAGGGAGGGAGAGAGAGGGGGAGGGAGGGAAGAGAGAGAGGGAGGGCAGGAGAGAGAGAGGGAGGGAAGGAGAGAGAGAGAGGGAGGGAGGGAGGGAAGGAGATAGAGAGGGAGGGAGAGAAGGAGAGAGAGGGGGGAGGGAGGGAGAGAGAGAGGGGAGGGAGGGAAGAGAGAGAGGGAGGGAGGGAAGAAGAGAGAGAGAGAGAGAGAGAGGGAGAGAGAGAGAGAGAGAGAGAGAGAGAGAGAGAGAGCTTCATCAAGCCTGACATAGAGCATGGTAACAACTTTAGCCAAGGCTAAATTGCAGAAACACAGAATAACAGAGTTGGAAGGGACCTTAGAGGTCTTCTAGTCCAACCCCCAGCTCAGGCAGGAAACCTTACACCATTTCAGACAAGTGGCTGTCCAGTCTCTTCTTAAAAACCTCCAGTGATGGAGCATTCACAACTTCTGAAGGCAACTTCTGTTCCACTGGTTAATTGTTCTCACTGTCAGGAATTTTCTCCTTAATTCCAGGTTGCTTCTCTCTTTGTTCAGTTTCCATCCATTACTTCTTGTCCTGCCTTCAGGTGCTTTGGATAAGAGATTGACTCTCTCTCTTCTTTGTGGCAGCTCAGAAAGCAACAAGGATTGCAGTCGCCCCCCTCCTCCTGGTCTTCCTTCTCCTCCTCCCCTCCATAAACTCCTCCCTACCAGCACTGATGACAGTCCCTAGTTGGGTAATGAAATGTCTGCAAAAAAGCCATCAAGCTCAGAGAGCACCAAGTGCCCCACAGTCCTCCTCCTCCTCCTCCTCCTCCTCCTCCTCCTCCTCCTCCTCCTCCTCCTCCTCCTCCTCCTCCTCCTCGCCCCATTCTAGCACTGATGATGTTCCCTAGCTGGGTCATAAAATGTCTGCAAAAACGCCATCAAGCTCAGAGAGCACCAAGGACCTCACACTAATAAATCTTTTCCTTTTTTTTTTGTATTTTTTACCTCCATACCTTCTTTCTGCCTCTGTTCTAAATCAACAACGAATGGAAGCAGGTTATCAAACCGGCGCTTCTGTCTTATCATGGCTACTCGGATATTTTCTTGGTCTATCTATCCTGGGCCAACAGGTTTGGGGTATAATTCAGATCAGGGTTGGGTTCTAATTTTTTTTACTACCGGTTCTGTGGGCGTGGCTTATTTTGTGGGCGTGGCTTGGTGGTCATGTGACAATTCTTTAGGATTTAGCAGAGGTACTGGTCTACCAGGCTTTTAACTGCTTGCAGAGCTGTACCGGTCTACCCATTTATTTTTTCAGGCACTGATCTACTCATATATATTTGCAGGCACTGATCTACTCATGTATTTTTGCAGGCACTGATCTACTCATGTATTTTTGCAGGCACTGATCTACTCATGTATTTTTGCAGGCACTGATCTACTCATGAATATGTGCAGGCACTGATCTACTCATGTATTTTTGCAGGCACTGGTCTACCCATTTATTTCTGCAGGCACTGATCTACTCATGTATTTTTGCAGACACTGGTCTACCCATTTATTTCTGCAGGCACTGATCTACTCATGTATTTTTGCAGGCACTGATCTACTCATGAATATGTGCAGGCACTGATCTACTCATGTATTTTTGCAGACACTGGTCTACCCATTTATTTTTGCAGGCACTGATCTACTCATGTATTTTGCAGGCACTGATCTACTCATGAATATGTGCAGGCACTGATCTACTCATGTATTTTTGCAGGCACTGATCTACTCATGAATATGTGCAGGCACTGATCTACTCATGTATTTTTGCAGGCACTGATCTACTCATGAATATGTGCAGGCACTGATCTACTCATGTATTTTTGCAGACACTGGTCTACCCATTTATTTTTGCAGGCACTGATCTACTCATGTATTTTTGCAGGCACTGATCTACTCATGAATATGTGCAGGCACTGATCTACTCATGTATTTTTGCAGGCACTGATCTACTCATGAATATGTGCAGGCACTGATCTACTCATGTATTTTTGCAGACACTGGTCTACCCATTTATTTTTGCAGGCACTGATCTACTCATGTATTTTTGCAGGCACTGATCTACTCATGAATATGTGCAGGCACTGATCTACTCATGTATTTTTGCAGGCACTGATCTACTCATGAATATGTGCAGGCACTGATCTACTCATGTATTTTTGCAGACACCGGTCTACCCATTTATTTTCTTTTAACACTAATCAGCTGTAGGGCCGCCCTTTGAAGCCCCGGGGCAAGAGTTTAAACAGTTTTTTCCCTTATAGCCCATCAGCTGGGACTCAGGAGGCAGCAATAGTTTGGGGGTAGGGCCAAATAAAAGGTAAGAATAACGCGGGGGGCGGGGGGCGGGGGGCAGAACCGGTTCAGTGACGTCATATCGTCACCGCTACCGGCCCGGCGGAACCGGGAGGAACCCACCACTGATTCAGATCCAGCTATCCGCATATAGCACCGTTCTTGAATTTCTAGGAGGAGAAATTCAGCTTGGATATAAAAACAGCCCCAGTTTGCAAGTATCCCCCCCCACCGCCTTTCTTTCCCCCCAGACATCAAAAGCACTCACAATGTCACACCTTTTCATAAATGAAAGCCTTAAAATTCACCTCCAGCCACTTCTGATTCATGCTCGAGTGGCAACTTCCGGCTCTATTTTAGCCGAGTGTCTCTTCGCAGCTTCTACATCTGGGAGAGAATTCGACAATATCGGTCATCTCGTCCAAAGGCAAGATCGATAACAGAATAACAGAGTTGGAAGGGACCTTGGAGGTCTTCTAGTCCAACCCCCAGAACCCCCCCCCCGGCTCGAGCAGGAAACTCTATACCTTTTAGAGACCGAGGGCCCAAACTGCAATCCAAAAACCCACTTATTTATCGCAAAATGCTAACGCGGCAATTTAACCTAAATACTGAGGTTTTCCTACCTAAAATAATGATAAACAAGGCAGAGTTTAGCTAATTGTTCTAAGAAAACAGTGATAAATGCACTTTTATGCACCTTCATTTTTTTTCTGCTTTTGAAATATTACGTTTAGCAACAATAAAAAATAAAAATTTTTATAATATAATTTGTCTTTCCCTCCCTCTCTCTTTCCCCCACTCTCTTTCTCCCTCTCTCTTTCCCTCCCTCCCTCTCCCCCTCTCTCTCTTTCCTTCCCTCCCTCCCTCCCTGTCTCTCTCTCCCCTCCCTCTCTTTTTCCCTCCCTCATTTTCTCTCATTTTTTTTCTGCTTTTGAAATATTACATTTAGCAACAAAAAAGAAAACTTTTGTAATATAATTTGTCTTTCCCTCCCTCTCTCTTTCCCCCACTCTTTCTCCCTCTCTCTTTCCCTCCCTCCCTCTCCCCCTCTCTCTTTCTCTCTTTCCCTCCCTCCCTCTCCCTCTGTCTCTCTCTCCCCTCCCTCTCTCTTTCCCTCCCTCTCTTTTCCACCCTCCCTCTCTTTTCCCCACTTTCTCTCTCCCTCCCTCTCTCTTTCTCTCTTTCCCTCCCTCCCTCTCCCTTTCTCTCTCTCTCTTTCCCTCCCTCCCTCTCTTTCTCTCTCCCCCTCCCTCTCTCTTTCCCTCCCTCCCTCTTTCCCTTCCTCCCTCCCTCTCTCTTTCTCTCTTTCTCTCCCCCTCCCTCTCTCTTTCCCTCCCTCCCTCTCTTTTCTGTCCTCCCTCTCTCTTTCCCCCTCTCTTTTTCTCTCTTTCCCTCCCTCCCTCTCTCTTTCCCTCCCTCCCTTTCTCTTTTCCACCCTCCCTCTCTCTCTCCCCCCTCTCTCTCCCTCCCTCTCTCTCCCCCCCTGTAGAGAAATGCGATGGAGCTGGGCTGGGGCGATGGCATGTGTGCCCACAGAGAGGGCTTGGAGTGCCACCTCTGGCATGTGTGCCATAGGTTTTCCACCCCTGTCCTATACCATTTTAGGGAAACAGTTCAGTCTCTTTTGGAAAGCCTTCAGTGATGGAGCACCCACAATTTCTGGAAGCAAGTTATTCCATTGGTTAATTTGTTGTGGTTGACACGCTCGCAACCAGACAAGAGTAACGTGAAGGGGAAGGGAGACATTGGGATGGAAGGGAGGCCTGGGATGGAAACTTGGAATGCAAAGGTGCCGGTTGGAAGCCTGAGACGGACCCCACACCCCAAGGTCATCAGCTGGGAATGTCCGAGGCAGACAAGCCATTCCCAAAACAAAGTGATTGGTCGATAATGGACAGTGGGAAGTCTGGAGAGGGAAGTTTTCCTATGCTGTTTGCATGCGAAATAGTTAGAACTGATTTTTCTACTTCTGGACCCATATGGAACCTTCGGTAAAGTTATACTCTTGGAAATAAAAAAAAAAAAGCCAGGAGTTTCTTTAGCTTTCTATCTCAGGTGGACCATTGACATAATTGTTTTCACTGTCAGGAAATTTCTCCTGAGTTCTAGGTTGCTTCTCTCCTTGATGAGTTTCCACCCGTTGCTTCTTGTCCTGCCTTCAGGTGCTTTGGAGGATAGCTTGACCCCCTCTTCTTTGGGGCAGCCCCTGAGATATATTGGAAGACTGCTGTCATGTCTCCCCAAGTCCTTCTTTTCGTTAAACTATTACTATTCTTTTCATTGATATTTTTAAACCTTCCTCTCTTCTTCCTCACTGGACTGAAAACCCTTTTCTCAACCATTTCGACCTCCTTGTTCCAAAATCCCAGCATGAACTTTGCAAGTAAAATGCCTCTTTAGAACTAACGGGTTCCTCTCCTTCTTCCAAATAAATAAACAAATCTCCCATTTACTTTCTTTGTCTCTGTCAAGTTTCGAGGTCGTCTCAAATAAACTGCATTTCAAACAAAGTCTTTGATGAAAAAAACTCCCATTTATTAAGCACGACATTCTAACTCTGACTCCATCGTAGCCAACACTGACTTCCAGACCCAAAACCCTCCCTTTCCTTTCCCCACTCCTCTGCACTCATTGGCCATCTTCCAAGTCACTCTACCCCTAGTCTACTGCTCCAGCTCAAAGGAATTTCCCCCCTCCCATCCCATCTCCTAGGGGATATTATCTGCAGGGAAAATAAGTAGGTGAAAAGTCAAACGTCCCTTTCCAGACGCCTCCGCTTCTCCTTCTTATATCAGCACTAGAGTAAATGCAGCTTGAAGTGCTGACAGTCTCATTCCCTTCCTGAAAACCTGGGAGTGAAAAGTTTCAGGATATACAGATCTGGAAAGAAAGAAAGAAAGAAAGAAAGAAAGAAAGAAAGAAAGAGAGAGAGAGAGAGAGAGAGAGAGAGAGAGAGAGAGAGAGAGAGAGAGAGAGAGAGAGAGAAAGAGAAAGAAGGAAGGAAGGAAGAGAAAGAAAGAAAGACAAAAGAGGAAGGAAGGAAGGCTGAAAGGAGCTTTTTCAAGAGGCAACTGGACTTTCTTTGTTTTTCCTTGAAGACATTTCACTTCACATCCAAGATGATTCTTCAGTTCTTGGCCGAGAAGCAAAACCTCTTGAAGGAAAAACAAAGAAAGTCCCAGTTCTCTCTTGAAAAAAGCACTTTTGAGACAACCATGACCTAGATGACTGAGAATCTCCAAGAAAGAAAGAAAGAAAGAAAGAAAGAAAGAAAGAAAGAAAGAAAGAAAGAAAGAGAGAGAGAGGAGGAAGAGAAGAAGGAGGAAAGAAGGAGGGAGGGAGGGAGGGAAGGAAGGCAGAAAGGAAAGGAAAAAGAGAGGAAGAAAGAAAGAAAGAAGAAAGAAGAAAAAGAAGGAAGGGAGACAGAAAGAAAGAAAGAGGGAGGGAAAAAGAAAGAAGAAATAAAGAAAAAGGAAGAAGGAAGAAGGAAGGGAAAGAGACAGAAAGAAAGAAAAAGGAAGAAAGAGGCAGAAAGGAAGAAGAAGAAAAAAGGCAGGCAGGCAGGAAGGAAGGAAGGAAGGAAGGAAAGGAAAGAGACAGAAAGAAAGAAAGAAAGAAAAGAAAAGAAAAGAAAAGAAAGATTTTTTTTAAAAAACAATCATACCCAGAAGAGAAGGAAAGGAAAAAAAAAATGACAACTAATAACGTTTGAGAAAACTGTAGAGATGACCTAAATAGCTTTGCCATACATAATAATCTGGCAATTTTAAGGTCCAATAACTGGGAGACCTCTGGGGTTAGAAGCAAAAGCTATCTTCTTCTCCCTAGAGATGGCCAGAAACCTCCGTGGCTGCCCGGCGCTATCAAGCCTACCCTCCTAAACCCTTCAAGGGCTCGGTATTAGCCCTCAGATCATTCCTGAACCCGATTCAAAGCTTTCCAATCTGCTTTTTGAGGCCGGGGTATAATTGGGGAGCTGTGAGAGCATAAAGGAACGTTCGCTATTTCTAAGTGGTTATTTGCAGGAAATGTGAAAGGTCCCTGCTTCTCCAAACTGGAACAAAATGTATTTATTCTGCATTCTTAGCTTGTCATACGGCCATAGAATAGGATAGAATAGAGCTGGAAAGGACCTTGGAGGTCTTCTAGTCCAACCCCGTGCTCAAGCAGGAGACAAGTGGCTGTTGAGTCCCCACTTAAAAACCTCCATTGATGGAGCACCCACAACTCCATGAGGCAAGCTGTTCCACTGGTTAATTTGTCCTGACCGTTAGGAAATTCCTCCTTAGTTCTAGGTTGCTTCTCTCCTTGATTACTTTCCATCCATTGCTTCTTCTCCTGCCTTCTGGTGCTTTGGAGACTAGGTTGGCTCCTTCTTCTTTCTGGCAGCCCCTTAGATACTGGAAGACTGCTATCATGTCTCCTCTAGTCCTTAACAGAATAAACAGAGCCGGAAGGGACCTCGGAGATCTTCTAGACCAACCTCCTGCTCAAGCAGGAGACTCTACACCATTTGTTTGTCCAATCTCTTCTTAAAAACCTCCAGTGTGGACCACACCTTCTGGAGGCAAGCTGTTCTACTGGTTAATTGTTCTCAATGTCAGGAAAATTCTCCTTAATTCCAGGTTGCTTCTCTCCTTGGTTAGTTTCCATCCATTGTTTCTTGTCCTGCCCTCAGGTGCTTTGGAGAAGAGCTTGACTCCCTCTTCTTCAAGGTTTTGGTCATCACCTTTAGAGCGCTCCATGGCTCAGGACCTGGTTATCTACGGGACCGCCTGCTACCACCAATAGCCTCCCACCGACCAGTACGCTCCCATAGAGAGGGGCTCCTCCGGGTGCCGTCGGCCAAACAATGTCGACTGGCGGCCCCCAGGGGGAGAGCCTTCTCTGTGGGGGCACCTACTATCTGGAACGAGCTCCCCCCCGAGATACGGAGGATTCCGGATCTGCGTACCTTCCGTCGCACGCTGAAGACGTTCCTATTCCAGCAAGCCGGCCTGACCTAAACTTCTCCTCTTTTAAATGGGAATTTTAAATTTGGTTTTAAATTATTGGGGTTTTAAATATGGTTCAGCCAAATTTATCTAACTTGTTTTATTTCTATTTTAAATTTTGTATTGATATGTTTTATTTCATGGCTGTTCACCGCCCTGAGTCCTTCGGGAGTAGGGCGGTATACAAATCTAATAAACTAACTAACTAACTAACTAACTTTGTGGCAGCCCCTGAGATATTGGAACACTGCTATCATGTTTATTTATTTATTTATTTATTTATTTATTGGTTCGATTCATATGCCGTCCTTCTCCGGAAACTCAGGGCGGCTTACAATGCGTTAAGCGATAGCCTTCATACTTTTGTGTATACCTGCTTAGTAGGGCTTTCGGGCCCCCCCAAGCAGTGTTCTTTTTTATACAAAGTCAGTTTATTGCCCCCACAATCCGGATGTCAGCGTCCCAGCACTGACATATATAAGGAGAGGAGAAGCTTGAACTTTTGCCTACTTAATTCCTTTGAAGATTCTGTCTCCTCGGAGATGGGAGGAGGGGGACATTCCTGTGATCTGACGGAGAAGGGATGAGGAAAGTGGCTTGGAAGATAGCCAATGAGACGCAGAGAATTGGGGATCGGAAAGGGAGGGATTGGGGGGCAAAGGTCAGTACCGCGAAAGAGCCAGGGACAGATCACTATGCTCAATAAAGAGAAAATTTCCTTAAAGATCGGCAGTTTGGAAATTCCTTTATTTTGAGATAGCATCGAAACCTGACACCGGGTCCTCATTTTACCTACCTTGGAAGGATGGAAGGCTGAGTCAACCTTGAGCCTGGTGAGATTTGAACTCGCAGTAATTGCAGGCAGCTGGCAGCTAAGTGCTACTTAACAGCACTTTAGTCCGCTGCACCACCAAGGCTCCTATAATGTTCCCCCCTAATCCTTCGTTTCTCTAGACTAGCCAAACCCAAATCCTGCAACCGTTCTTCATATGTTTTCGTCTCCAGGCCTTTGATCATCTTAGTTGCTCTTCTCTGAACTTTTTCCAACACCTCAACATCTGTGGTGACCAACAATGGATGCAGTAGTCCAGGTGTGCTCTCATTAAGGTTTAGATGGAGACATTCAGTGTAAAGGAGATTTTTTTTTTCTGCCCTTGTTAAATTCCCCATCCACTGGTCCGACACCTAAAATCAGGCAAAATCTGGCATCAAAATTATCACTTACTATTGGTATCAACATGAATGAAGGCAGAATTGTGAGATGATGGTGTGGAGGATTGCAACAAATATTCAAGAACAGTTGCAGGAATTGGGTATATCTAGTCTAGTGAAAAGAAGGTTTAGGGGAGACATGATAGCACTCTTCCAATATTTCAGGGGTCTGTTAATCACCTTCACACTTTTTTTGTTCTACCCATTGATCTGAAATTTGGATCTATCTCTGTGCTAAGTTTCCAAACTCTTGAGAAATGCAGAAGTTGGGCAATTGATCAAATCCGTGTCACTTCTTCCTGAACCTATCGATCAATTGGGAAATATCAGAACCATTATCCATAGAATAAGTAGGAGTTGCCGCTTAAAATAATTTACGGCCTTCGGGAGCCGATCAAGAAAACCCCAAACCATGCCAGATGAGTTGTCTGCCAATCACTTTTGGTATTCGCCATGTTTATAGGTTTTAATTCACGGGTCTATTTTGCACCAATTTTTTCATCGAATCCAAGCTGGGTCCATGCAGATTAAAAAAAAAAAGAAATATATCATTTTAAAGAGGAGGGAGGTGGCGAAATGACGGCGCGTCGAGTGACAGCTTCAGATGAGCTTCGTGATTTGTGGACATTAATCCGCTCCATCGCGCCTTAGAAATAATTTGCCACAAACGGTGGAATTGGAAGGAGGGGAATATGGCGGGGAGGAGCAGAAGGCATTGCCAGCACTCTGTAAATTCTGACAATCTCCAAAGCTCCGACATCTTCAGCCTGTCCTGCCTTCCTCTAACTGGTTTTTTTTTTTTTTTTGTAAACAGATGCCAGTTGAGACTGGTGCTTCTGAACCAGGGGTGAAATCCAGCAGGTTCTGAGAGGTTCTGGAGAACCGGTAGCGGAAATTTTGAGCAGTTCGGAGAACCGAACTGCTCTACTACCTGTACTACCTGTACTTGGTAGTACAGTGGTCTAAAGCACCCTGTTATTAAGACCAGCTGCCTGCAATTACTGCAGGTTCGGATCTCACCAGGCTCAAGGTTGACTCAGCCTTCCATCCTTTCTAAGGTAGGTAAATTGAGGACCCAGTTTGTGGGGGCAATAAGCTGACTTTGTATAAATATACAAAAGGATGAAGGCTATTGCTTAGCGCATTGTAAGCCGCCCTGAGTCTCCGGAGAAGGGCGGCATATAAATCAAATTAAAAAACAAAACAAAACAACAACACCCCGCCCTCCGGCAAATTCCACCTCTGGCTGGCTCCAGAGTGAGGAGAGAATGGAGATTTTGCAGTATCCTTCCCCTGGAGTGAGGTGGGAATGGAGATTTTGCAGTATTCTTCCCCTGCCACGCCCACCAAGCCACACCCACAGAACCGGTAGTAAAAAAAATTGGATTTCACCACTGTTCTGAACATTTAGCAATTTTAAGATGTCTGGACTTCTCAGTGAAGTTGAGAAAGGTACGGACGGCAACAAAACACGGTGGCAATTCCAGGTAGTCAATCACTGCATCAGAGTAGTGTCCAAGGGTCCTTGGAGGTCTTCTAGCCCAACTCCCTGCTCAGGCAGGAAATCCTCTCCCACTAAACGTTTTGGTGCCCAAAGCACGTGCGCATGTACGTGAATGCACGCGTTCGTGCCTGAACCCCAAAAATGCAATGCCAGCGCCCCCCAATACATGCACCCTGCCCCGTGCATGCACGCGCATCCCCCTTGCATGCACATCAGTGGTGGGTTCCTCCCGGTTCGGTCCGGTTTGGCCGAGCCGGTAGCGGTGACAATATGACGTCACCGAACCGGTTCTCCCCCCCCGCCCTCCCACCCCCCACCCCCCCACATTATTCTTACCTTTTATTTGGTCCCACCCCCAATCTATCGCTGCCTCCTGAGTCCCAGCTGATGACTAGAGGGAAAAAAAACTGTTTAAACTCTTGCCGGGGGGGGCTTCAAAGGGCCGCCCTACAGCCGATCAGTGTTAAAAGCAAACAAATGAGTCGGGTCGTAAGTGCGAGGACTGGTCGTAAGTGCGAGGACCTTCCAGAAATGACTCTGACCAGCTAGCCATGCCCACCTAGTCACATGACCTCCAAGCCACACCCACAAAATAAGCCACGCCCACAGAACCGGTAGTAAAAAAATTTAGAACCCACCCCTGATGCACACCCCCATACATGCATCCCCCGCACCCCGTTTCAAGTCTTAATTCCATCACCCTGGAGCTGGAGGTCTTTGGTCTTGTAGATAGGCTGACCCAGTCTTTCTCAATAGGCACCAAATATCTGCTGGGGGCAGGGAGCTGGGGCTCTGAGCAGTGGTCGTATTCAGCTGGTTCAGACCGGTTTGGGAGAATCGGTAGTGGCGACCTATGCACGGCGCTATGCCGTCCTATATAGTGATGTTTTCTAAGCTGCGCACATGCGTGCAAGCCGCACGCACCCATTTTCGGTGTGCGGTGAACTGGTGGTAAAATGATGTGAAATCCATCTCTGGCTCTGAGTTTCTGTCTCCCTTAAGATTTCCATTTCTCTTTTAGGAGAAATATAATATCCCGCCTTTTTAAAAAGACTTCTCGTAATATCAATAATAATAATAATATTCTCATAATATTTCCATTCTTCTAGGCGGGGTGACTTCCCTCACCAAGTAAAGGCGCCCGCGATACAATATTCGCGTGTCGTTGTTTTGGATGCAATAACAAGATCTGATTAAAAGGAACCAAAGCAACTGAATGCGTCGCTTGTAACCAACAACACACGGGCCATTACTCCGCCTAATTATGCGGGCACAGCGTGTTGGATGTGACGAGACGATGTCATTGGGAGTCAGCGGAGCCGAACAATGAAAGGCTCGAGGACTTAATGGCCTCGGATCACAAAGATGATTGGATGTGGACTTGTTGAGTCCTTTTATTTGCTTATGTAAATGTATAGGCCAGCTTCGTCTGGAAAGCTCGGGCGCAGGACATCTCCGGAGTGGCATAGGAAGACTCGGTAACTCTGTGAGAAATACCGCCGATCCGGAATACACAGTATGAACTCCTGGGTGAGTGTTATACTGTAATGAATACTAAACTTTGCGTTTTTGGAATCAGCTGGAAAAGGACTTTGGAGGTCTTCTAGTCCAACCCCCTGATCAAGAAGGAGATGTCTCTAGAATTTTGGCTGGCCTACCTTGAGTACAGTTGAGTGAGTTTTGCCCCCATGTTATGACCGTTCTTGCCACGGTTATTAAGTGAATCCGGCTTGCCCATTGACTTGTAAGGTGATCCCTTGACTCTGGGGCAGTTCAACCGTCATAAAGATGAGTCAGTTGTCAATCGTCTGAATTTTTTTTATCAATTGATTACAGGATGCTGGGTGTTGTATAAGCAAGCAAACTAATAAAATTGGATTTAAGTTTAGGGTAAATAAATCTAATGTTTTACACCACCATCTGCATTTCTCTCCTTGTTTTCATTTCTCCTCTAAATTACCAAGTCTCAAATATGTCATTCTTTTGTTTTATCAGGACAATAGAATTTGAAGATTCTGATTTTATCTTCCTCCTTTTCTGCCCCTTCCAAGCTCTACTCTCGCTTCTGGATAACATCTCAGCTTGCAACCCTGCAGCCGTGGCTATTCCAGGTTTCTATGCGGTTATACAATATTCATCGTTGCGTTAGCTATTCATAGTTAGTTTTTCTTCAGACTAGGAAGAAAAAGAAATACAATATTCATAATTTAGTTCACTGCTTAGTTAATCCGTAATGTGGATTTTTGAAAGACAGGGTTATGTCAGCTGACCTGGGGACCACAGGTTGAGATAGATTTTTAAGTGATTTCTCTCTCTCTCTCTCCATCTCTCCATCTCTCCCTCTCTCCCTCTCCCTCCCTCCCTCCCTCTCTCTCTCTCTCTCTCTCTCTCTCTCTCTCTCTCTCTCTCTCTCTCTCTCTCTCCCACCTTTATTATGAAGAGCCGTGATATGGTGCAGTGGTTAGAAGGCAGTATTGCTGGCTAATTCTGCCAGCGGTTTTATCCTGACCAGCTCAAGGTTGACTCAGCCTTCCTGTGGTGTAGGAGGCTAATGCCTCCTACTAAGGCAGCATTTAACATCCAGCTGCCTGCAATTACTGCGAGTTCAATTCTCACCAGGCTCAAGGTTGACTCAGCCTTCCATCCTTTCTACGGTAGGTAAAATGAGGACCCAATTTGTGGGGGAAATAAGCTGACTTTGTATAAAATATACAAAAGTATGAAGGCTATTGCTTAACGCATTGTAAGCCACCCTGAGTCTCCGGAGAAGGGCGGCATATAAAAATAAATAAAATAAAAATAAAAAATTAAAATAGTCTTCCATCCTTCCCAGGTCGGTAAAAGGAGGGCCCAGATTGTTGGGGGCAAGAGGCTGACTCTGTAAACCGCTTAGAGGGAGCTGTAAAAACACTGTGAAGTGGTATATAAGTCTAAGTGCTATTGCTATTATATTTATGAATAACTCAAGGTGCTGAACATATCGAATACCCTTTGCTCCTTCTATTTTCCCTACCTCAACAACAACCCTGTGAGGTAGATTTGGCTGAGAGAGAGAGGGACTAACCAAAGTCACCCAGCCAGCTCTCATGCCTAAGGTGTGACTAGAATTCACCATCTCCTGGTGATTGCCCAAGTGATAGGCTTTCATGCCTAAGGTGGAATTAGAACTCACCGTCTCCTAGCAATTGATCCTAAGTCACCTAGTGTTTTTCATGTCTAAGGCGGGACTAGAACTCACTGTCTCCTGGTGATTGCCCCAAAGTCACCTAATTGGCTTTCATGTTTAAGATGGAACTAGAACTCACCATCTCCTGGTCATTGCCCCAACATCTTCTAGTTGACTTTCATGCCTAAGGCAGGACTAGAACTCACCGTCTCCTGGTCATTGCTCCAATTCACATAGCCAGCTTTCATGCCTAAGGCAGGACTAGAACTCACCATCTCCTGGTGATTCCCCCAAAGTCACCTCATTGGCTTTCATACCTAAGGCGGAACTAGAATTCACTGTCTCCTGGTCATTGCCCCAAAGTCTTCTAGTTGACTTTATTTAATAAATAAAATAAATAAATAAATTGGCTTTCATACCTAAGACGGAACTAGAATTCACCGTCTCCTGGTCATTGCCCCAAAGTCTTCTAGTTGACTTTCATGCCTAAGGCAGGACTAGAACTCACCATCTCCTGGTCATTGCCCCAAAGTCACCTAATTGGCTTTCATACCTAAGACGCAACTAGAATTCACCTGGTGATAGGCCCAAAGTCACCCAGCCAGCTTTCATGCTTAAGGTGGGACTTGAACACGCGGTCTCCTGCTTTCTAACCAGGTGCCTTAACCCCTAGACCAAACTGTCTCTCACGATGTCCACCTTGGAAAGGTGGATTTGGAAGAGGAAGAGTTAACAGCCTACCTGTCCCACTCCTTGCAGATTTTGGTCGGCGGCAGTGATGACCCTTCGAAGGAGCTTACAAGCATCATCCCCTCCTCCTCCGTCAGCTGAAAGGACGCCAGCGTTGAATCATCTCCAGCCTGAGATCCTATCTCACTCCGGCTGTCATCTTTGCCAATACAGACCTTGGGATCTGCTGACAGCTTCAAAGCCTTATCTGCCCAGCTGACCTTTGCCACAATATAGAAGAAAACGTGATAAATCGATAGAAGGAACAAGCGAAAACGTTTTCTCTGCCTCCAACCGTCTTTCCTTCCTTTTTCGTGGTCAATGTTCCCTTTATTTAATTCCTCCCAGCTCCTTGCATGGGTATTAGAAAGTCCACGCAAAACCAAATTTGGGTCTTTTACTCCAGCGCTAAGCTTATTGGGGTACGGTAAATGAGGGAGAATTTGCAATCTTTGTCAATAGTTCAAAGACAGAGTGCTGATATCCAACTGATTCTGATTCTCAACCTTGGCCACTGGGGGGACTTCAACTCCCAGAATTCCCCAGCCAGCACAAAAGCAGTCTAGAAAGAGAGAGACCATGAGTTCAAGTCCTGTTTTACCCATGAAAGCCCAACTAGGTGACTCTGAGCCAACCACCAAGAGATGGTGAGTTCTAGTCCCATTTTAGGCATGAAAACTGGCTGACTGACTTTGAGCCAATTACCAGGAGACGGTGAATTCTAGTCCTGCTTTAGGCATGAAAGCCAGCTGAATGACTGTGAGCCAATCACCAAGAAAAGGTGAGCTCTAGTCCCGCCTTTGGCATGAAAAACAGTTGGGTGACTCTGAGCCAACCACCAAGAGATGGTGAGTTCTAGTCCCACCTTAGGTATGAAAACTGACTGGCTGAGTTTGAGCCAATCGCCAGGAGATGGTGAGTTCTAGTCCTGCCTTAGGTATGAAAGCCATCTGAGTGACTGTGAGCCAATCACCAGGAGATGGTGAATTCTAGTTCCATTTTAGGCATGAAAATCAGCTGGTGATTCTGAGCCAATCACCAGGAGACGGTGAGTTCTAGTCCCACCTTAGGTATGAAAACCAGTTGGGTGACTCTGAGCCAATCACCAAGAGATGGTGAGTTCTAGTCCCATTTTAGGCATGAAAACTGACTGGCTGACTTTGAGCCAATTACCAGGAGACGGTGAATTCTAGTCCTGCCTTAGGTATGAAAGCCATCTGAGTGACTGTGAGCCAATCACCAGGAGATGGTGAATTCTAGTTCTATTTTAGGCATGACAATCAGCTGGTGAATCTGAGCCAATCACCAGGAGATGGTGAGTTCTAATCTTGCCTTAGCCATGAAAGCCAGCTGGGTGGCTTTGGGCCAGTCCCTCTCTCTCAACCCAATCCACCTCACAGGGTTGTTGTGGGGAAAATAGGAGGAGGAAGATGCATTGGATTGGATATGTTCATCGCCTTGAGTGGTTTGCAAAAATAATAAAGGCAGGATATGTATGTATATATATATGTATGAATGAAAGAATGAATGAAAGAATGAATGAATGAAATAAATGAAAAAATAAATTTCTTCCTATTTGTTCTACAATAGGATGCCTCTGAATACTGCTTTCAGTTCTGGACAACACATTTTTAAATATTTTAATATTTTAATATTTTCAATATCTTTTAATTTTCAAAGTTTAAATCTGTTTTAAATTGATTGGGGTTTTAATCTGTCTGGGCCAAATTATTTAATTCGATTTTAGTTCTGTTTTTTAAATTTTGTATGTATGTATTTTATTGTTGGCTGTTCACTGCCCTGAGTCCTTCGGGAGAAGGGCGGTATACAAATCAAATAACAGTAAAGTAAAAAAGTAAAGTAAAACCACTTTGTGGAAAGTTTAGATAAAAAGATTGCTCCCTTTTCCCAGAGTTAGCATTTTTGTTTCTACGTGGCTTTTATAGAATCTGGCTGGTTAAATTTATGGTTATGCGCCTCCCAGTGTCCCTTCTGGTGTCTCTCTGTGTGTGTGTGAGAGATGGATGCCTGCATAAATTGGATTAATAAATAAATAAAATCCACAAATAAATCTCAGCATTACGGAGGAGATTCTCAAGACGTTTTGTTTCCGAGACGGTCTAAAGAAAATCTTTTCCAGCGTGGTTTTATTTTTTTAAAAAAATTAACAGGATCCTCAAGAGTTTGAGGTGGCTCGTCCTTGGATTGAAGTTTGGGTTTTTGGAGATCCTTTCTATTTTGAGTCACATATCCATCTGCGTCTCTCTCTCTCTCTCCCCACCTCCGGTCACCTCTCCTCCTGGGTGCAAAGAAGGGAGAAGAAGCCAGCGTGGAACCAAATGGACTCCGGGGGGGCGGGAGGGGGGAAGGTGGCCGGTGTCACTCTGTGAGACTCTGCTTTGCAAGAAATGCAATCTGCCTCAATTTCCCAAATCAATTTTCTCCCATCATCTCATAAAAAGGAGGAGGTCACCTCGCGCACACATGCCATCTTCCCCGGCTTCTCCTAAAGGAGGGGAGCCCCCACCACTGCCCCGGGGGAAGCGGGGAGGGTTCATTAAATCACCCGGTTGAGGGGATTGCTGAAGACACCCCACCCCCACCCACGTCGACTAGATAAAATAGACCCGAGGAATCGTGAGGGAGCTGAACGAATGAATTAGAATTAGAAGAGCAGAGTTATGGAAGGGACCTTGGAGGTCTTCTAGTCCAACCCCCTGCTATTCTATTCTATTCTATTCTATTCTATTCTATTCTATTCTATTCTATTCTATTCTATTCTATTCTATTCTATTCTATTCTATTCTATTCCATTCCATTCCATTCCATTCCATTCCATTCCATATTTTCTTTGTTCTGTTCTGTTCTGTTCTACTCCACTCCACTCCACTCCATATTTTCTCTATTCTATTCTATTCTATTCTATTCTATTCTATTCTATTCTATTCTATTCTATTCTATTCTATTCCATTCCATTCCATTCCATTCCATTCCATTCCATATTTTTTTTGTTCTGTTCTGTTCTGTTCTACTCCACTCCACTCCACTCCACTCCATATTCTATTCTATTCTATTCTATTCTATTCTATTCTATTCTATTCTATTCTATTCTATTCTATTCTATTCTATTCTATTCCATTCCATTCCATTCCATTCCATAATTTCTTTGTTCTGTTCTGTTCTGTTCTGTTCTACTTCACTCCACTCCACTCCACTCCACTCCACTCCATATTCTATTCTATTCTATTCTATTCTATTCTATTCTATTCTATTCTATTCTATTCTATTCTATTCTATTCTATTCTATTCCATTCCATAATTTCTTTGTTCTGTTCTGTTCTGTTCTGTTCTGTTCTACTTCACTCCACTCCACTCCACTCCACTCCACTCCACTCCACTCCACTCCACTCCACTCCACTCCATATTCTATTCTATTCTATTCTATTCTATTCTATTCTATTCTATTCTATTCTATTCTATTCTATTCTATTCTATTCTATTCCATTCCATTCCATTCCATTCCATTCCATAATTTCTTTGTTCTGTTCTGTTCTGTTCTGTTCTGTTCTGTTCTGTTCTGTTCTGTTCTGTTCCACTCCACTCCACTCCACGCCACTCCACTCCACTCCGCTCCATATTTTTTCTATTCTATTCTATTCTATTCTATTCTATTCTATTCTATTCTATTCTATTCTATTCTATTCTATTCTATTCTATTCTATTCTATTCTATTCTATTCCATTCCATTCCATTCCATAATTTCTTTGTTCTGTTCTGTTCTGTTCTGTTCTGTTCTACTTCACTCCACTCCACTCCACTCCACTCCACTCCACTCCACTCCACTCCATATTCTATTCTATTCTATTCTATTCTATTCTATTCTATTCTATTCTATTCTATTCTATTCCATTCCATAATTTCTTTGTTCTGTTCTGTTCTGTTCTGTTCTACTTCACTCCACTCCACTCCACTCCACTCCACTCCACTCCACTCCACTCCACTCCACTCCACTCCACTCCACTCCACTCCATATTCTATTCTATTCTATTCTATTCTATTCTATTCTATTCTATTCTATTCTATTCTATTCTATTCCATTCCATTCCATTCCATTCCATTCCATAATTTCTTTGTTCTGTTCTGTTCTGTTCTGTTCTGTTCTGTTCTGTTCCGCTCCGCTCCACGCCACTCCACTCCACTCCACTCCGCTCCATATTTTTTCTATTCTATTCTATTCTATTCTATTCTATTCTATTCTATTCTATTCTATTCTATTCTATTCTATTCTATTCTATTCTATTCTATTCCATATTTTTAATTCTCTTCTATTCTTAATTCCCTTCCCTTCCCTTCCCTTCCCTTCCCTTCTCCTCTCCTCTCCTCTCCTCTCCTCTTCCCTTCCCTTCTATTCTTATTTTTAATTCTCTTCTATTCTTAATTCTCTTCTCTTCTCTTCCCTTTCTCTTCTCTTCTTATTTTTATTCTGCTCTATACTTAATTCTCTTCTATTCTCTTTTTAATTCCCTTCCCTTCCTTTCCCTTCCCTTCCCTTCCCTTCCCCTCCCTTCCCTTCCCCTCCCTTCCCTTCCCTTCCCTTCATGTTTTCTGTATTCCTGACAATGAGAATTATTAAGCAGTGGAACAGCTTGCCTTCAGAAGTTATGGGTGCTCCATCCCTAGAGGTTTTCAAGAAGAAGCTGGACAATCATATGTCTGAAATGATATGTGGTCTCCGGCTCATACAATGGGTTGGACTAGAAGACCTCCAAGGTCCCTTCCAATTCTGTTATTCTGCTACACACACACAAACAGACACACGGGGGGCGGAGGCAGGGGTAACGTGATAGCAGAGTTCCAATATTTGAGGGGCTGCCACAAAGAAGAGGGGGTCGATCTATTGTCCAAAGCACCCAAAGACAAGACAAGAAGCAACGGATGGAAACTAATCAAGGAGAGAAGCAACCTGGAATGAAGGAGAAACTTCCTAACAGTGAGGACAATTAACCAGTGGAACAGCTTGCCACCAGAAGTTGTAGGTGCTTCATCACTGGAGGCGTTTCAGAAGAGATTGGACAGCCACCTGTCTCAAATGGTATAGGGTCTCCTTGCTTGAGCCATGGGGTTGGACTAGAAGACCTCCGAGGTCCCTTCCAAGTCTTTTATGTTAGAGTGAAAACCGAAATCCAGACGTTGGGATTCTATCTCAATTCCTTTGGTGTTTTGGTTGAAGAAAAGAATGTAGCTGCCGGATGTATACGATACCTGTGGGAGAACGAATCAATTTGGTGGGAAGCGAGTAGCACTTTGCATTTCAGTCTCCTGGTGTCTTAATGACTAACTCGGTTTATTGTCACTGATGGTTTTATGGACCACACTTCACTTCATCAGGTGGATTTGATGGCGTCAAACACTTGTGGCATAAAAAAAATACAAGACAGAAAAGAAAGGGGGAAATGCTTTCTATGCCACTGAGTCTCTCTCTCTCTCTCTCTCTCCCTCTTTCTCTCTCTCTTTGTCTGTCTGTCTCTGTCTCTCTCTGTGTGTCTCTCTTTCTCTCTGTCTATCTCTGCCTCTCTTTCTTTCTCTCTTCCTCTCAGTCTGTCTGTCTCTGTGTCTTTCTCTCTCTCTCTCTCTCTCTCTCTTTCTCTTTCTCTCTCTGTCTCTGTCTCTCTCTCTGTGTGTGTGTCTATCTCTGTCTTTTTTTCTGTCTGTCTGTCTTTCTCTCAGTCTTTCTCTCTGTCTGCCCCTCTCTCTGTCTTTCTGTCTCTGACTGTCTGTCTCTGTGTCTTTCTCTCTGTCTGTCTCTCTCTTTCTTTTTCTCTTTGTCTTTCTCTCTCTGTTTGTCTGTCTCTCTCCCTGTGTGTGTGTCTATCTCTGTCTTTTTTTCTCTCTGTCTGCCTTTCTCTGTCTGTCTGTCTGTCTCTGTGTCTTTCTCTCTGTCTGTCTCTCTTTCTCTTTCCCTCTCCCTCTTTCTGTCTGTCCTCTTCTTCTATCATTTGCTTTCTCCTTCCATCCATCCCTTTCCCTTTCCCTTCACCTTCTTCTTTCCTTCTTTCCTTCCTCTTTCACTTCCTCTTCCACTTTTCTTCCTTCCTCTTTCCATATTTGCTTCCTCCCTCCTGCTTCCTTTCCTCCCTCCCTCCTCTTCCTCTTCCCTCATTTGCTTCCTTCTTTCCTCCCTCCCTTTTCTTTCATCTTTGACTTTCCTTCTTTCCTTCTTCTCTTCATCTTCCACCTCTTCCCCTTCCCCTTCTCTTTCCTTCCTTCCTTCCTTCCTTCCTTCCTTCCTTCCTTCCTTCCTTCTTTCCTTCCTTCCCTTCCTTCCTTCCTTCCTTCCTTCCTTCCTTCCCTTCTTTCCTCTCTTCCTCTTCCCTTGTTTACTTCCTCTTTCCCTACTGACTTTTCTCCCTCCCTCCCTTCTTCCTCTTCCTCTTTCCTTATTTGCTCCCTCCCTCTCATATGAAAGCTCATACAGCTACTCATGCCCTTAATGGACAAGAATGTCCATGAGGGAGATAAAAAACGGTATGATCTGCATTGAATTAAAAAGAGGAAGGAAGGAAGGAAGGAACTGAAAGAAGGAAGGAAGAGGAAGGGAGAGAGGGAGGGAGGGAAGAAGGAAAGGATGGAAGGAAGAAAGGAAAGAAGGAAGGAAGGAAAGATAGAGAAAGGGAGAGATGGAAGAAGGGAAGGGAAGGTGGAAGAAAAAGGGAGGGAGGGAAGGAAAGGTGGAAGAAAAAGGGAGGGAGGGAGGGAGGAAGGAAGGAAGTGGTTAATCCAGCTTTAGCTTAGTCTCTTTCAGAATTGCCCGCACAGAAATATTTTTGAATCCTTCTCCTTCTGTAGTTTATTTATTTATTTTTGGGGTGCAAATGGGCTTTAATTGTAAATTGCTTCTGAGGAGTCAATGGGATTTATTGCCTCTGCCACCTCAGGTGTGAAATGTTGGCTGTTATGACACAATAGATTGCTTTTTAATCAGCTCAGCCTCCAATGTCTTATTTTCTTTCCTTGGTGATGGGAGCCAAATGCTTTGCTGGACCTGCCATTCAGCCTCTGTCTCTCCCCATCCTTTCAGTGGGGTGGATTTGCACCAGGAAACAGGGGGTTGGTTAACCTTTTCATTTCTGGAGGTGTTGCCTACAGGCCCAAGGAAAGGGAGGGAAAGTCAACTTGAGGGGTAGTTCAGCTGGAGATTGGGAGGGGCAGTTTGGGGACCTTGGAGCACCAAATGTTGGGGATGGTGACCTCCAATTAGAAAATAAGTTCTAAATTTAACAAATCTAAAAGACTAAATTAAATGAAAGGAGATTAACTCTTTCCTTCCTTATTCCCTCCCTCCTTCCCCCCTTTCACGTTTTCTTTCTTTCTTTCTTTCTTTCTTTCTTTCTTTCTTTCTTCCTTCCTTCCTTTCTTCCTTCCTTCCTTCCTTCCTTCCTTCCTTCCTTCCTTCCTTCCTTTTCTCTCTTTCTCTTTCTTTCTTTTTCTTCCTTCCTTCTTTTTATTTTCTTTCCTTTCCTTTCCTTTTTTCTTTCTTTCTTTCTTTCTTCCTTTCTTTTCTTTCTTTCTTTTCTCTATCTCTTTCTTTATTTTTCCTTCCTTCCTCCTTATCTCCCTCCCTCATTTCCCCTCCCTTCCTCCCTCCCTCCCTCTCTTTTTTCCGTCTCTCATTCCCATCTCCTTCCTTCCTTCCTCCCTCCCTCCCTCCTTCTCTGAGAATGATTGTTTAGCCAGCGTTTCCTCTGAACTCCTGCAAAGCTCATCTCTTTTGCCAAATCTTAAAAAGTTTCTGCCCTTTCTCTTTTTTCTACCTTCTCCTCGCTCTGAAAGATCCTGAAAGTCCAAGCTGCCTTTCTCTTCAGCATCTTGTTTGAACTGACATCTTTCTGTGATGGCAAATAATGGACCTCCAGATACCATGGGGTGAAAAACAATGGTGGGAAAATAATAATAATAATAATAATAATAATAATAATAATAATAATAATAATAATAATAATAATAATAATAATAATAATAATAATAATAATAATAATAATTTTATTTCTATACCGCCCTTCTCCCGAAGGACTCAGGGCGGTGTACAGCCAATTTAAAAACACAAGACACAACAATGATTAAAAATTAAAATAATTAAATAGATTTGGCCTGGTTTAAAACCCCAAAAATTTAAAATACCCCAATTTAAAATTATTATGTTGATAGCCCGGCCTGGCGGAAAAAGAATGCATTTCCATCTTTCAAATATCCCAAGGGCATTCTGCTCGTTATTACGAAAAATTCAAACTTGGACTTAGGTGAACCTTGACTTGATCCAACAGAACTCTTCCTATATTCTTATTTGATGCATATATTTATTGAAGGTATATAGCCACCCACTTAGTCTGAGCCTCTACTGTTGTCTTCAAGTGAAGTGTCTATCTATCTATCTATCTATCTATCTATCTATCTATCTATCTATCTATCTATCTATCTATCTATCTATCTATCTATCTATCTATCTATCTATCTACTTACCTACCTACCTACCTACCTACCTACCTACCTACCTACCTACCTACCTATATCATGCATCTATCTTTTATCTACCTACCTAAAAAAGCCAGGGAGGGTACAAATTAAAGTGGAGAAGACTCTAAACTTTAGAACAGGGAATAACAGAGTGGAAAGGGACCTGAGAGGTCTTCTAGTCCAACTCCCTTCTCAAGCAGGGGACCCAATACAATTTCAGACCAATGGCCGTCCAGCCTCTTCTTCTTCAAACCTCCAATGATGGAGCAACCCACAACTTCTGGAGGCAAGCTGTTCTACTGATTCAGAAAATAACAGAGTTGGGAGAGGTCTCTTGCTCTCTTGGGGTTGGACTGGATGACCTCTAAGGTCCCTTCCAGCCTCCAAGCAGAATAATAAAATAACAGAGCTGGAAGGAACCTTGGAGGTTCTTCTAGTCCAGCTCCCTGCTCAAGCAGGAAACCTCATACCGTTGCAGACCAATGGTTTCTTAAAAAATCTCTGGGTAGTCTCTGGGTTGGGATCGCTGATATCCATCTTCTAAAATGTAAGGGTTTTTTTAAGCTCTATCCTGATCAAAATTGGACTGCCTTATCTCCAGCCACAGGAAACCTATTTCAGCATTACGTTCTCCAACATGAGAGCATCTTGCTCTCCTTGGCTGTTGACCATTTGTCCACCAGATGGCTCTGTCTGCTGTAGAAGACTCCATAAGAAAGAAAATTTGTCAGACGTCATAAAAGGGGATAGAATAGATTAGAGTAGAGAAGAATAGAATAGAATAGAATAGAATAGAATAGAATAGAATAGAATAGAATAGAATAGAATAGAATAGAATAGAATAGAATAGAATAGAAAAACAGAGTTGGAAGGGACCTTGGAGGTCTTCTAGTCCAACCCCCTGCTCAGGCAGGAAACCCTACACCACTTCAGACAAATGGTTGTCCAGTCTCCTCTTAAAAATTTCCAGTGTTGGAGCATTTACAACTTCTGGAGGCAAGTTGTCCCACTGATTAATTGTTCTCACTGGAAGGAAATTTCTCCTTAGTTCTAGGTTGCTTCTCTCCTTGATTAGTTTCCACCCATTGCTTCTTGTCCTGCCCTCAGGTGCTTTGGAGAATAGCTTGACTCCCTCTTCTTTGGGGCAGCCCCTAAATCTCGGAGCACTGCCATCATGTCACCCCTAGTCCTTATTTTCATCAGACTAGACATACCCAGTTCCTGAAACTGTTCTTCGTATGTTTTAGCCTCCAGTCCCCTCATCATCCTGGTTGCTCTTCTCTGCATTCTTTCTAGAGTCTCCACATCTTTTTTACATCGTGGTGACCAAACTGGATGCAGGATTCCAAGTGTGGCCTTACCAAGGCCTTATAAAGTGGTATTTGGTGAAGGAGGAAGTTGTTCACCCCACAGGAGGATTCCTTTCCACCAGAGATGGACATTCATGAAGAGAGAACCCATAAACATTCCCAATCCTGTTTGAGGTTCCTCTACCTGACATTTTTAGGGGTTCCTTTCTAAAGTATTCCACTTTGTTTTGGACAAACACCTTCAAAGTTTCTCAAACAATCGTGATTGTCTGGTCCCATTTTGCCTTTTCAAGCCATCTTTCCAGTGGTGAAATCCAATTTTTTTTTACTACTGGTTCTGTGGGCGTGGTTTGGCTTGGTGGACATAGCAGGAGAAGGATACTGCAGATTCCCCATTCCCACCCCATTCTGGGGCCAGCCAGATGTGGTATTTGCCAGTTCTCCAAACTACTCAAAATTTCCACTACCGGTTCTCCGAACTGCTCAAAATTTCAGCTGCCAGTTCTCTAGAACCTGTCAGAACCTGCTGGATTTCACCCCTGCACCTTTCCCCTTCCTTCCTTCCTTCCTTCCTTCCTTCCTTCCTTCCTTCCTTCCTTCCTTCCTTCCTTCCTTCCTTCCTTCCTTCCTTTTATCTTCTTCTTCCTTTCTGCCTTTTTCTTCCTGTTTCTTTCTTTCTGTCTCTTTCCCTTCCTTCCTCCTTTTTCTTCTTTATTTTTTCTTTCTTTCTTTCTTTCTCCCTCCCTCATTCTTTCTTTCTGTCTCCCTTCCTTCCTTCTTTTTCTTTTCTTTCTTTCTTTCTTTCTTTCTTTCTTTCTTTCTTTCTTTCTTTCTTTCTTTTTCTTTCTTTCTTTCTGTCTTTCTTTTTCTTCCTTTCTTCCTTTCTTCCTTTCTTCCTCTCTTTTTCTTTTCCTTCCCTCCCTCCTTCCCTCCCTCCCTCCTTTTTTCTCTTTCTCCTCCTTCCTTCCTTCCTTCCTTCCTTCCTTCCTTCCTTCCTTCCTTCCTTCCTTCCTTCCTTCCTTTTTTTTTTTTTGATTTATATGCCGCTGTTCTCTGGAGACTCAGGGCGGCTTACAATGCGTTAATAGCCTTTATAATTTTGTATATTTTATACAAAGTCAGCTTATTGCCCCTACAATCCGGGTCCTCATTTCCTTCCTTCCTTCCTTTCTTCCTTTCTTTCTTGGAGATTCTCAGTCATCCAGGTCATGGTTGTCTCAAAACTGCTTTTTCCAAGAGAGGAAAGATGTCTAGGGAGTTCACTGAATCTGGTTAGATGTATAGGAAGTTAGCACCCACCCACCCCTCCTAGAAAATGAGATATTTTAGGAAATATTAAAGGGGCAGAATATTTCCCCTGAAAGTTAGCTCCCCCAATTTTGTCAATGGGCCATTAAGGCCTGGGCCAGTCTATTCTACATAACAAAGATCTACCTCCTTCAGGCAGAGCCATAGTAGGAATTGCCCAAAGCCCTTTCATTACATCATCACCCAACAAGAGTCAACCAAGCTTGGGACTTAAAAAAACACAACCTACAAAGTTACCCCTGCATGGCCCCATGGGAGCCTGACAACCAATCAGAATACAAGCTCAAATTCGAAAGCCCAGAGAGGGTATACAACTCAGGCATTCTCGGCATCTCTTCCCTTTTTTCCCCCTCTTCACCCAGCAACTTCAAAGCATGTGATCCTGTCCACCATTAAAAACCGTCTTTCCAAGCAGCCACCATGTTTCCAGTGTCTTTTTCCCCACTTGGAACTGAACCCAGAAATATATTTCTTGCAACAGATGGTTTGGGTTGTAGGAAGAAGCTCTGAAGAACTGACCCAGCTGAGAAATGAAGATCTGAAGGGGGTCCTTGGTACTTTCTGAGCTTGGTGGCTTTCTTACAGATGTTTCATTACCCAACATCATCAGTGTATGTAACATCATCAGTGTTAGGTGTTGTGGCCTGCCAGTGGCCTGCGTGGATCGTGGCTGATCCGACGACGAGGAGGCTGGTGTGGTGTCGTGCCGGCGCTCGCATCGGACAGCGAGGAGGCCGAAGAGGATGTGGTGCCAGAGGCAGAGACCCAGCCAGGGCCTTCAGAACCTCCAGAGGCTCCTTCAAGTGGAGAGAGCGAAGTGGAGGAGCCTCTCCTCAATGCTCGAGCACGCAGGGCTGCCAAAAGGCAGGAGTGGCTACTCAGGAGGAGGAGGTCTACTCAAGAGTAGGGCTTGAGGATAATTGGCCACTCCCTTAGCCTATTTAAGTCACACGCCGTTAGTAAGTTTCTTGCTGGAAACAACTTGTAGTTATCATCAGAGCATTTTTGGAAAAGTTTTATCGTATCTTGTTTTCTGGGCTGGTTGTCAACCTTCGCCGGACTTTGATTTATTCTTGCTATTTAATAAATTTGATAAGGACCGTTGGTGTGTGTCAATATCCTCGGGAATCCGGAGCTGGGGCAGAACACTATGAGGGAGTGAAGCTTGCTCTCTTTTTATGGGCTAGTAGGTTGCTGTGTCAGTTTCATGACCCAAGGGGATGGGGTTTGTGGAGTAGAGGAGTAGAGGAGATGTAGAAGCAGGAGGAAGAGGAAGAGGAGGAGGAGGAGGAGGAAGAGGAAGAGGAGGAGGAGAACTCATGACCGAACTAGGTAACATCATCAGTGCTAGAAGGGAGTGAGCAAGCCACGAGTATATAAACAAAGAGAACCCCCCTCCTTTCTAGCCCCAATGATGTTACTTACTTGTAATCCCCTCCCTTCTAGCACTGATGATGTTATCTAGTTGGGCCATGTAACGTCTGCCAGAAAACCACCAAGCTCAGAGAGCACCAAGGACCCCACAGTCCTCCCCCTCCCCCTTCTCTTCCTCCTCCTCCTCTCCATAAACCCCCCTCCCTTCTAGCACTGATAATGTTACCCAGTTGAGCCATGAAACGTCTGCAAGAAAAACCACCAAACTCAGGGAGCACCAAGGACTCCGCATTTCAACTCCGAGCCACAAATATTCTCCTTTATTAAGCTGAAGACCTGCCTGGAAAGAGAAGTAATACATTGAGAAGGATGAAACGGTCGTAACAAGTTATACGGGTTGAAACAGTGCACACCCGACTTTAATGAACTTCTGGCTGCAGTCCCTGAACTCCAACTGGCCTGACCTCCGTCAGCAATCTTCTTTAAATCTTTGTAACTTCTAGAAAGAGCTTTGAAGGAGGTTTGCTCTCTGATATTTTACTACAAAGAGACTTCCTCCTTTAGTCTCCAGGGAGGTTCACGTACCGAGTCAGGCAAACTGGTCCCCAGGGCCTGAGTATCTTACTTGTTCTATTTCCACCAAGAAGACAATTTTTGCTAACTGGAGCAAAATAATAGTCCCTTTCCCAATCAAAATACATGGTAAAAGGCAGTGGTGGGTTCCTCCCGGTTCGGTCCGGTTCGGCCGAGCCAGTAGCGCTGACGATATGACGTCACCGAACTGGTTCTCCCCCCCCGCCCTCCCCCCCACCCCCAGGTTATTCTTACCTTTTATTTGGTCCCACCCCCAATCTATTGCTGCCTCCTGAGTCCCAGCTGATGACTAGTGGGAAAAAAACTGTTTAAACTCTTGCCGCGGGGCTTCAAAGGGCCGTCCTACAGCTGATCAGTGTTTAAAGCAAACAAATGAGTCGGGTCATAAGTGCAAGGACTGGTCGTAAGTGCGAGGACCTTCCAGAAATGACTCTGACTAGCTAGCCACGCCCACCTAGTCACATGACCTCCAAGCCACACCCACAAAATAAGCCACGCCCACAGAACCGGTAGTAAAAAAATTTGGAACCCACCCCTGGTAAAAGGTAAAGGTAAAGGTTCCCCTGGCACATATGTGCTAGTCGTTCCCGACTCTAGGGGGCGGTGCTCATCTCCGTTTCAAAGCCGAAGAGCCAGCGCTGTCCAAAGAAGACGTCTCCGTGGTCATGTGGCTGGCATGACTCAACGCCAAAGGTGCACAGAACGCTGTTACCTTCCCACCAAAACTGGTCCCTATTTTTCTACTTGCATTTTTTACCTGCTTTCGAACTGCTAGGTTGGCAGAAGCTGGGACAAGTAACAAGAGTTCACTCAGTTATGCAGCTCTAGGGATTCGAACCGCTGAACACCCAGCCAAGTTTCATGCCTAAGGTGGAACTACAACTCACTGCCTCCTGGTGATTAGTCCAACGTCACCCTAGTAGCTTTGATGCCTAAAAGCAAAACTAGAACTCACCAGCTCCTATTTTGTAGCCCGATGCCATAACTGCTACACCAAACTGCTCCGGCGATTTGCATATTAATATAGGAAATCTGCCCCTCTGATTTTTGCTGATTTCCCAACCATTCTACACACCGCCGGATAACTTTTTTTTCTTTGATACGCACACGGCGGCATTTGAATAATACCGATTTTACATAATGCAATCTTGTAGCAGGCCCTTCTCCCTATCAGTATGTGAGCATGCACAATTTCCTTCCTTTTTTTAAAAAAATAAAAATAAAAATAAAAATAAAAATTGGGGAATGGCACTGTAACATTTGGAAAACAGAGATATCGGCGCTTTCCTGTATTCCGGCTTACAAAATCGCACACAGACTGAGCCAACGTATGCATTCAAATGTAAAATTAATGTTTTTCTCTACCATTTTTTTTTTAAATGAGGAAAGGATTCGAATACATATTTTAGCAGCCTGTTTTGGCAAGAAAACAGACTGCAGAGATACCAGAAATGGAATATTATTCTGTAGGCCGCCCAGAGAAGCCATAACAGTGAGCTGGGCAGCATAGACATTCAAAATATTCAATATATAATTCAAGAGCAACTAAGATGATGAAAAGGCCTGGAGACTGAAACAAAACGGTTGCAGGATTTTGGGATGGCCAGCCTGTAGAAAAGAAGAACTAGGGGCAGAGGTGGGTTTCGGCAGGTTCCGGTAGCGGAAATTTTGAGTAGTTTGGAGAACCGGTAGTAAAAATTCTGACTGGCTCTACCCCTATCTATTCTCTGCCTCCCGAGTCCCAGCTGATTGGGAGGAAATGGGGATTTTGCAGCAACCTTCCCCTGGAGTGGGGTGGGAATGGAGAGTTTACAGTATCCTTACATGCCCACCAAGCCACACCCACAGAACCGGTAGTAAAAAAATTTGAAACCCACTACTGACTAGGGGAGACATGAATAGCAGTATTTCAGTATTTGAGGGGCTGCCACAAATTTATTTATTTATTTGGTTCAATTTATATGCCGCCCTTCTCCGGAGACTCAGGGCTGCTTACAATGCATTAAGCAATAGCCTTCATACTTTTGTATATACCTGCTTAGTAGAGCTTTTTGCCTCCCCCAAGCGGTGTTCTTTTTATACAAAGTCAGCTTATTGCCCCCACAAACCGGGTCCTCATTTTACCTACCTCAAAAGGATGGAAGGCTGAGTCAACCTTGAGCCTGGTGAGATTTGAACTTGCAGTAATTGTAGGCAGCTGGTGTTACTTAACAGTGCTTTAGCCTTCTGAGCCACCAAGGCTCATAAAAGAAGAGGGGGACAACATTCTCCAAAGTACCAGAACGTAGGACAAGAAACAATGGATGGAAAGTCATCAAGGAAAGAAGCAACCTGGAATTAAGGAGAAACTTCCTAACAGTGAGGACAATCAACCAGTTGCCTTCAGAAGTTGTGGATGCTTCATCACTGGAGGTCTTTAAGAAGAGATTGGGCAATCACTTGCCTGAAATGATATAGGGTGGCTTGCTTGAGTAGGGGGTTGGACTAGAAGACCTCTAAGGTCCCTTCCAGCTCTATTCTGATTGATTGCTTGAATAAATAATAGAGTTTGAAGGGACCAGAGGTTGGTTTCACATATAGAATAGAATAATAGAGTTGGAAGGGACCTTGGAGGTCTTCTAGTCCAACCCCCTGCTTAGGCAGGAAACCCTACACCACTTCAGACAAATGACTATCCAACCTCTTCTTAAAAGCTTCCTGTGTTGGAGCATTCACAATCTCTGGAGGCAAGTTGTTCCACTGCTTAATTGTTCTAACTGTCAAAAACTGACATATAACACATCATATTGTTACCACCGGTTAGCACTTCATCCGTGCACGCACCTTCTGTGCATGCACATTGCTCACATGCACACCTTCCGCAGATGCGCCTGGTGTTGTGGCTCCATTGCCTGAGCCTGGGCTATCGACAGATGCAGACTCTGAGAGTGAGGGAGAGGAGTTGGCAAGGCCTCCCTCTCCAGGACCCTCCTCTCTGGCAATGCCTCCGGAGGACACCGAAGGCCAAAAGATAGGCTCAGAGCCAAGCACGTCCCCACAGCCACAGGTGGACAGCGATGAAGGAGATAAGTGCTGGCTGGACCCTCGGCAGAGAAGCGTGCGCAGCAGAGGGGAAGGCGTGCCAGAGATTAGCTGAGTCACTGGACCACACCCCACAGGGTATAAATGTGGGTGTGGTGGCCGGTTCAGTTTGTGACGAGCAAAAACTGGAAATAATCCATGATCTCTGGATTACTGGACTTCTGCCTGCCTTGTCAGACTGCATTTGGATTAATCCTTGTATTGTTGAAAACTCTGCCTGCTTTATCGGAATGCTTGCAGTCTAATCTTTGTTTTGTGTGAGTAAAGTCTGAATTGGCAGCTAGCCATTGGGTTGCTGCCAGCTTTATCTTCAAAGAGTTTTGTCGTGTGGCTTATTAACTCCGGGCTGTCTGTGGTTGTGCGTGTGTGGGACGGGGACAGAACACCTGGCCTTGAAAATGTGGCTAAACATGACGGCATAGCGCTGGGGTGGGTTGGCGGGCCCACCCACGATCTCCACTACTGGTTCACTTGAACTGATATGAACCGGCTGAATACCACCTCTGGAAGGGACCTTAGAGGTCTTCTAGTCCAACCCCCAGCTCAGGCAGGAAACCTTACACCATTTCAGACAAATGGTTGTCCAACCTCTTCTTAAAAACCTCCAGTGATGGAGCATTCACAACTTCTGAAAGCAAGCTGTTCCACTGGTTAATTGTTCTCAGTGTCAGGAAGTTTCTCCTTAGTTCTAGGTTGCTTCTCTCCTTGATTAGTTTCCATCCGTTGTTTCTTGTTCTGCCTTCAGGTGCTTTGGAAAATAAGTTGACTCTCACTTTGTGGCAGCCCCTTAGATATTGGAACATGGAAATAAATAAAAGTTTCTCTGTTCCCTCTGAGTGCCAGGAATTTTTTTATTTTATTCTTTTAAAAGAAAAGTTTCAAATCCATTCTCACCTTAACGGCAGTGTCTTCTTATTCACACAGCCTTGAAGGAGCTCATCCTTAAATCCGGCAGAATTATAATAATCAGGAGGAAAAATTCAAACGAGTTACTTTCACTCTTGGGTCCCCCCTATGGAATGAGTATGTGCCTGAAATTTTATGAGTTTAGTTAAGAGCCAACTTCTCCTGATATTCCCTGCGGTGAGCAGATGCCGAGACCTGCGATTTAAAATGCTGACAACTATTGTTCAAAGAGAGTTCACTATTGGAAGGCTTGCTGAGAGATAGTTGTAGATATAGATATTATAGAGATATAATAGATATGGAGAGATATGGAGATGGAGATAGAGAGAGATAAGGAGATAGAGACAGATATGGGAATATAGATATAATAGGTACAGATACAGATATATAGATATAATAGATACACCATAGATAGATATGGAGATATAAATATGATAGAGATAGATAGATAGATAGATAGATAGATAGATAGATAGATAGATAGATAAAGATAGATAGATAGATAGATAGATAGATAGATAGATAGATAGATAGATAGATAGATAGATAGATAGATATAGATATAAATAGATATAGATATGGAGATTGTTAGGAAATGGTTATTTGTCTAACTAGTTGGTCAGGCAATATATTTTTATTTATTTATTTATTTATTTTTTCAGATTTCTATACCGTCCTTCTCCTTTCGGACTCAGGGCGGTGAACAGCCAAATATAAAACATTAGTACACAAAAGTTAAAATAGATTTAAAATAATTAGATAAAATTTGGCCCATAATTTAAAACATTTCAATTAAAATCAATATCAAATTTTAAAACCAACCATAATATGTAAATATATAAACCAACAATGTATATAATTGTTTATAACAATATATATGTATTATATGTTTATAACAATATATATGTATATGTATATAATTATATAATATGTATATAATATATAATATATAAACCAACAATGTATGTTTGAAGTCAGAAAGGTATTATATTGCTTTAAGACTGTATTGCATCATCCTGTATCCTGATTGGCTAAACTCTATAGCCAATGTACTTAAGGGAAGTCAGGATCATGGCTTGTGTGGATACTATACCATTTTACCTGCTTATTTGCTGTAACTCTCTACCTGATCTCTCTGCATGATCACCGTTTGATCATAGCTACATGTCGCTTTCTACTATTTATCGAATGTTTTGATATTGAACTTGTTCCTGTTTTGAAACTCAAGAAGAACTGTTTTATTGTGTATGACCACCACTGGTAAGAAGACTTTGTACTTGAAATATCCCTGGATTGATCTTTTAAGTCTTGTCTTATCTGTGTATGACTTGGATTGTTTTGGGACTTTGCTTTCCTTTTTCTAAAAGTAAAAGACTACAACAACTCAGTGTGTTTGTATGTTGACTGTGATTCTTCACAACCACTCCCAGTCGCTTTTCATACATTTACGCAAAGGGTACTCTGCTCAATAACCCACAACATCGGTTATGAGCCAAGAATATCCTTAACAGAGATTGTTGTGGCTCTTCCCTGAGCCTGTGTCATCGGCAGGAGAGGATTCCGAGAGTGAAGGAGAGGAGTTGGCAAGGCCTCCCTCTCCAGGACCCTCCTCTCTGGCAATGCCTTCGGTGTCCGCCGAAGGGCAAGAGATAGGGCCGGGGCCAAGCACGTCCACGCAGCCACAGATGGACAGTGATGAGGGTAATGAGTCTTGGCTGGATCCACGCCAGCATCACAGAGATAAGCGCGCGCAACAGAAGAAAAGGCGTGCCCGAGATTAGGCTGAGTCACTGGACCACACCCCACAGGATATAAAAGGGAGCGTGGTGGCCAATCAAACCTTGTGACGAACAAAGCTGAAAGCTTCCATGCCATTCTGCATTGCCGGACTTTTTGCTATAGACTTTGCTGGATTATCTCTGGACTTGATTAACTCCGTAATTATTGAGCTGTTTCTTTTGATGTATCAGAAGTGGGGAGAAGTTATCTCTCCTCTTTGTAAATAATAAACTCTTGGCAGGCAGCCACTAGGTTGTTGCCAAGTTCCGTTATCATAAGGAAAAGGATTTTGCCAGCTGGTTTGGTCTTGAACTCTTGAACGTCTGTTGGTGTGTGTGCGTGTGGTTGGGGACAGAACAGAGATACAGATATGATAGAGATAGATATGATAGATAATGATAGATAAATAGATATAATAGATATAAATAGATATAGATATGGAGATATAGAGATATTTTGTCCTTGATTTAGGACCAAAATTGAGCCCAACATTTCTGTTGCTAAGTGAGACATTTGTTACGTGAATTTTGCCCCTTTTTACGAACCTTTCTTGCCTCTGTTGTTAAGTGAATCCCTGCCATTGTTAAGTTAGTCACACAGTTGTTAAGTGACTCTGGCTTCCCCCAGTGACTTGGCTTGTCAGAAGGTGGCAAAAGGGGATCATGTGACCCCGGGTCACTGCAACCGTCATAAATACGAGTCAGCTGCCAAGCATCCGAAGCTTGATCACGTGACCATGAGGATGCTATAACGGTCGTAAGTGTGAAAAATGGTCCTAAGTCAGTTTTTTTCAGAGCTGTTGTAACTTTGAACAGTCACTAAATGAAGTGCTGTAAGTCGAGTATATATATATACACACACACACATTGTATATACACACAGAAATATACACTGTATGTTTTGTAACATACAAAACATGTTTTGTAACATGTTTGTATGTATGTATGTGTATCTATACACATATACACACACTAGTTATATATATATATACACACACACACACAGAGGCACACAGGCACGCATACATACAAAACATGTATGTGTGTGTGTGGATATATAGATAGATAGACAGACAGATAGATAATGTTGTGGTCCGCCAGCAGCCTGCAGAGCTGGCAGCAGAGTCGGACAGTGAGGAGGCTGGGGAGGAAAATGGGCCAGTCCTGGAGTCTGGGGAAGGCTCGGACAAGGGCTCTGCGTCGGAGGCAGAGATGGGGCCAGGGCCATCTGGGAGCGATGCGTGGACTCCGGAGCCTCCGGAGGCAGACAACAGAGGAACAGGAGGAGCCTGTTCCTAGCGCACGCATGAGAAGAGCTGCCAGAAGGCAAGATCAGCTGAAGCAAAAAGGACAACTTGGGAGTAAGGCCAGGAGATGTTTGGCCACTCCCATAAGTCTTAAAAGAGCAGCAAGGAGCCGTTGGGTTCTTTGTAGAAAAGCAACGTTGATTCAGGGGTGAAACGTTAAATTTGTTACTACCGGTTCTGTGGGTGTAGCTTGGTGGGTGGGGGATAATGTGGGCGTGGCCAACTTTTTTTTTTTTAACTTTTCAAAGCATTTTTCCTAATGCTTTGAAAAGCCTCTGCCGATCAGGCAACTCAGCTGGGATTGTCAGAGAGGCTTTTAAAAAAATGCTTTGAAAAGCCTCTCTGAGGATCAGGCAACTCAGCTGGGATCATCAGAGGCTTTTCAAAACATTTTTTTTTACCACCTCTTCGGCCAAGAGGTTGCAGAAAAAACTGCTTTGAAAAGCATCTGACGATCCCAGCTGAGCTGCGCAATCATCAGAGGCTTTTTAAAAAAACTTTTAAAAGCATTTTTTCGTTGGAAGAGGTTGTAGAAAAAATGCTTTTAAAAGTAAAAAAAAAAGCCTCTGATGATCATGCAGCTCAGCTGGGCATGGTGGGGCGGTGCAGGGATTTTTGCTACCAGTTCTCCGAACCACCTGCCGCCATCGCTACCGGATCAGGCAATCCGGTCTGAACCGGGAGCATTTCACCCCTGCGTTGATTCCGGTGCTTCTTGTCAGCGTCTCTTGAACTTTGTGAGGCTTTTGCCAAGAAAAGCCTTTGGCAGGTTGCCAAAGATATCAAAGGTTGGTAATAAGGCGGTAGGACAGGTGATGAAGAATTCTGTGTTGGACTAAGCTGAGAATGAATTAATTCTCAGCTGTTTTAATAAAATAAGTTTGTTCAGGACTGAATTGTGTTTGGTAATCACTACGTGGGCCTCAGTCACAACAGATAGATAGATATAGATATAGATTGTATATTTATTTATATATATTTGTTTTCTGAGGTTTTCGCGGGTGTTTGTATGTAGGTCTTTGGTTATTCGGGTTTTCTCCCGCGTAAAATTGGAGGTTTCTTGGCAACGTTTCGACGAAGTCTCATTCGTCATCTTCAGGCTGGTGTCCTCGGCTTCGTGCTTCTAGGAGCAATGTGTGTGATCGCAGCTATAAATATATATATTTATAGATACACAGACATGAACAGAAGCATACAAATATATACACACACATACACACATACATACAAAACATATATGTGTGTGTGTGTATACATATAGATAGATAGAGATACAGATATATGTATAGATTGTATATTTATTTATATATATTTATAAATAAACACACACAAACAGAAGCATACAAATACACACACACATACATACGAAGAAATACAATTTTAACTGCTATTTTAGCAATAATTTTTTTAAGAAAACCCTCTTATTCCAAAGTGGCAGATTTTGCGGGCGTCTTCTCAGGGCTCCTGACCCCATTAAGGAGAAGGCTCCCTCCCTCCCTTCTTCCCTTCCCGTGGAAATGGAGCCCTGAGCGAAAGCAGATCAAATTGGCGAGAAATGACAGGTGAGGCTGGGATTCTTGCATTCAAATGCAAAACTCATCACGTCTTGAAATATATTCCAAATCCCAAACCAGGCAAGGAAAGCTGTAGGGCCCTCCGATGACAAAGGAGCGAAGGGAGGGGGTGGGGGATTTTTGGGGGTGGGAGGGGAGAGATGCAAGGAATGTAAATGAATTCTCCAATCTCTGTCTTATTTCATTTAGAATTTAGAATAACAGGGTTGGAAGGGACCTTGGAGGTCTTCTAGTCCAACCCCCTGCTTAGCTAGGAAACCCTACACCACTTCAGACAAATGGTTATCCAACATCTTCTTAAAAACTTCCAGTGTTGGAGCATTCGCAACTTCTGGAGGCAAGTTGTTCCACTGGTTAATTGTTCTCACTGTCAGGAAATTTCTCCTTAGTTCTAACTCTTCTTATTTCATTACCCCGGATGATACGGGACAGGTGTCAGAGAGCAGAAGAGTGAGTGTGTGTGTCGATTTCCCAACTCCTCGAGCAAATCGTTGGGAAGGTAAGAAGATATTTCGGGACATCTCCTGAGAATGTCCTGCAAAATGTGGGCCACCCATTTTTTATTTTTTAGAATAGAATAGAATAGAATAGAATAGAAATATAAACTAGAATACAATAGAATAGAAATATAGAATAGAAAATTTAGACTAGACTAGACTAGACTAGACTAGACTAGACTAGACTAGACTAGACTAGACTAGAATAGAATAGAATAGAATAGAAATATACTCTGGTGCTGGAGAAGACTCCTGTGAGTCCCTTGGACTGCAAGGCGATCCAACCGGTCAGTCCTAGAGGAGATCAA